>NC_081407.1:52060315-52363345 GCF_030272615.1 Cryptomeria japonica | reverse complement strand
ATTCAGCAAATGAAGGGTGGTATTTTCATCACACAGTCTAAATATGTGAAAGAGGTGTTGAAGATATTTGGAATGAGTGACTGTAAACTAGTTGGGACACCAATGGTTATAGGTTGTAAATTGTCTAAAGAGGATGAAGCCACGTCTGTTGATGAAAATGATTACAAGTCAATGATTGTGAAATTTCACTATGTTGTTCACAATAGACTGGATATAGCTCATGGAGTTGGTCTAGTTGCCATATTTCAAAAGAATCAAAAGGAAACACACTTGATAGCAACCAAGAGGATATTCAGATATTTGAAAGGTACTATTGACTATGGATTATGGTATCCATATGCAGGTAACTTTTATTTGAAGGTGTTTACAGATCCAGACTAGGCAATTAATGTTGATGATAGGAAAATCACAATCGGTGGAGCATTCTTTCTTGGAGGAATACTTGTTTCATGGAGTAGTAAGAAGTGGATTTGTATATCACAGTCCACTGTTGAAGCTGAGTATGTGGCAGCTTATATGAATTGTACCTAGGCTATTTGGATAAGACACATTCTAGAAGGATTCAAGATGAAGTTTTCAGAACCGGTAAAGATCTTATGTGACAATACCAGTGCCATAAATATTTCCAAGAACCCTATTTTGCATGCACGAACCAAGCATATTGAATTGAAATATTATTTCTTGAGAGAAAAAAGGTGCAATAAAGATGTGATATTGGAGCATATTTCTACCAAGGAGAAACTTGCAAATATCTTTACTAAACCTCTGCCTAAGACTAATTTTGAGTATCTTAGAAGTTATCTAGGGGTTGTACCCCTCCATGAGGTCAATTGAGCATGATGTAGATTACATCAACCCTAGAGCTACTTGCAAAATTTTGCAGCAAGATTGGTGTAGATTGGAGTTATTCCACAGGGGGAGCATCAAGTTGCAAGTTGTTGATGCTGAACAGTGAAGTTTGACATTGCATTTTTTACTTTCACTTTGGCATTGTTGTCAAAGGGGGAGAATAACTCTGTGATTATGGGAAAGAAGAACTATATGAGAAGACTTGTATGATTGACAGAGAGAAGATCTATAGCCAGTTACTAGCTGGAAAATCTATAGCCACTTACCAGCTGAAGACAAGGAGAGTACATGGTAAAATGTAAACCGGGATTCCTATTCATAATCATAGCAATCAAGGGTATTGATACTTGTATTGCCATCAATGCCAAAGGGGTAGATTGTTAACATTTGCATGAAGATTGCATTAATAAAATGTTATATTGTCATTGATGTCAATTAACCGGTAATAATATTGTTATAATGTTGTTTTCTAACCGATAGAAAGAGCTAGTGAAGGGAACTGCAACTGGTAGGTGATTTTGTGGAGAAAAACCGTATTTCTATGAAATGGAGAGGTGAACCAATAAACCCTACCTATTGATATGATAAACCCTAACCGATGAAGTTTGGTGAATCAGTTGTATTGGTTTATGATCAAATGGTGAGTAGTAATGATTATGACATGTATGCATGTTGTATGAGAAGAGTTTCAAATGATTTTTGGCATATAGAGATAACGGTTTTTGTCTTGGGAATGAGAAAGTTCATTGCATGTACTATAAACCTCATGATGAGTTACAGAGTTT
This sequence comes from Cryptomeria japonica, assembly GCF_030272615.1. Classification (NCBI taxonomy): domain Eukaryota; kingdom Viridiplantae; phylum Streptophyta; class Pinopsida; order Cupressales; family Cupressaceae; genus Cryptomeria; species Cryptomeria japonica. The sequence continues at coordinate 52,361,711 of NC_081407.1, read as the reverse complement.
GATGAAGTGGTGATCAAGGAACGGTCAAGATTATCTTGAATATTGTGCAGTGATTATTATGTAATCCAACGGTCATACTTGAACCAATTTGTTTGTAATCTCTATGAGAGAATTAGGTTTATGATGTGTTACCGACCTATTGTTTTGTTTATAAGGTCGATGAGTTGTTTTTTTTAAGTTTTGGCAATTTGCAGTTAAGAGTAAGAGAGTGTGGTTACTGAACCAAATGATGTATCTATAGTTTGTGTAAAGGCAGATAGGAGCATGAAAAGGATTTGAACAAGCAAGTGTAGTTCTATTCAAATATATTAGCAAACCCATGTTGTTTTCTAACAATTGCAACAATCAAATCCCCTAACCGGGTAAGCTCTAACAAGCTTAGTGTTATTCAAATCCTCTACCGAGGTTACTCCTTACAGGGTATTGCTTCTAATAGGGCATTATAGTCAATCCCTTAACTGGGTGGTCCCTAACGGGATTTGTTCTTAACAGGACTTATTGTAAAGCTTTAACAGGCTTGGCTCCTAACAGGGCAAACTTCATAAGAGTTTAGAATACTTGTGGGTATTCATCCCCACCATGGTTTTTTGCATTTGGGTTTACACGTCAAAAATATTGTGTCAAGTGGTGAATGCTTTTGTGGTTATGTTTACTATGGTTGAATCGCTTAGCTGCTAAATCCACTTTGATATGTTATGTTAATCGACAACAATTTGAAATAGGTTTTTACTTATGTCTAGTAAAGTATTTGAATGATTCGTTTAAAATGTTTTGAGAGTTTCAGAGTTGTTTTACCATTAGTCTATTATGACAGTCAATCGGTTTAACTTGTCAGTAATATTGCATTTGAAGTTTAGTGTTTAAACAAGTCAGTTTAGAGTTTTGCTTTGAGAGGTTGTTTTTGTTTGGTGAAAGTTTATATCAGTTTTCTATCTACTAATTCACCCCCCCCCCTTAGTAGTTGACCGGATCCTTATTCTTTCATCATACCATCAGATTGGGTACTAAGGGAGATTGGGCCTCCCTGTTGTGTGGAAGCAGGTTGTCTTGAGCTACCCCCATAGCATTGCAATGCTGAAAAGGGTTATTGTCTGCAGATATGGAAATTTCATGTCCATTGTATAGGAACTTGATATATTGATTGTATGTTGAAGGCATTGCTTGCATTTCACGGATCCATGGATGACCCAATATAATATTGTATGTCAAGTGTATGTCCAAGACTTGGAACATGGTGTCATTTTGTATTGGTCCTACCTGAATAGGTGTTATTACTATTCCTTTGGATGACCTTTCTTCATCATCATAGGCCTTGATGGTGATCTTCTTGTTTGGGTCAATAGATAGCTCAGAGAAGCCCAATGCATGGATAAGCTTTAAAGTACAAATATTGAGACCAACTCCTCCATATATTAACACTCTTTTTACTCGATGTTTATAGACTAATACTTTGATATGGAGTGAGGTGTTATGTGGATGATTCAAGGAGACATCATCGTGTTTGGAAAAGGTAAGGTTGTGTGGCCCTGTCATATGAGCCACCATGGCTTGGAATCGATCAATGTCCAGATTATTTGGAATGTTTGTTTCGGCAAGTGCTTGCTCCAAGATATCTTTGTGTTTGGCGATAGTTTGAGAAACTCAAGTATGGATATCTGAGCGGGAGTTCGACATAGTTGATCAACCAAGTTATATTGAGTCTTCGAGAGAGTTGTAGATGTTGATGCATTCCCTTTCAAGATGTATTTGTGTTCTCTGGTTGTCACATTGATCGATGCATGTTCTTGTTTGTCCTTGATTTTTATGACATTTACTTGATTTTCATATGTCAATATGTAATTGATGGTGTTCTCATATAGGTGATTTATACGAGCTCCTCTGGTATTGTTTGATGTTGAAGCTCCTCCCTTGTTGTAATTTGGAAGAAGATTTTTAAAGGCTTCATGGTCACCATTTGTTTTGTGACCATCAACTGTTAAATCACCTCTATCGATCATGTCCTAAACGATGTTCTTCAGCCTCATGCAATCATTTGTGTGATGTCCTTTTTTTTGATGAAAATCACATAAATGCGAGTCATTCCACCAAGGTGGTTTGACCTGGGGTTCAAAGTTGTTCATGGCTGGAAATGTGATTATCTTATTCACCAAGAGTTCCTAAAACACTGATTATAAGGTTTGTCCTAATGGTGTGTAGATGCATCAATACGGGGAAGTGTTGGTGTTGCCTCTCTGGTTTGTATTATTCCCTCAGTTAATGTTGTTGCCTTAGTTAGTATTGTGGCCTTGGTTATTGTTGTTGGTGTTTGATGTTGAATTTCCTTGACTAGTATTTTGTGGATAAGTTTTAGTGCCTTGATTAACACTTTTTTTTATCTTTGTTGGATGGTGGGTTACCTGATAAAGCTAACACCAGTTTTTTAGACTTCACATTGTTGGCATCAACTACCCCATCATTAACAATGTTTTTGTTCCTTGTCCAAAATTTGGATTTGTCTAAAGTGTTGTTATTATTTTGATTGTTAAAGGGGCTAGTGCTTGATGAATTAACACCTTCCTTAAAGAACTTCAATGTTCCTTTCTTGATGCAAGCTTCCTCCACTTGAATTTTGTTTTCTATCAATTTGGAAAAAGATGGTATGCATTGGAGTTTGAGTTGATAACTCATCTCACTATTTAGATTATTGATAAAAATCTCCATCTTTTCCTTTTTCAGGTATGTCTCGAGGATATCTTGAAACCATGCATTTCCACCGCTGAAGAAACACCATGAATGTTTCATTGCTCTTTTGTTTTGTGTTACACATATCCAGCATGGTGATCGCGTGTTGAATGTTATAGGAGTATTGTGTTATGAATTTGTTTACCAACTCATCAAATGATTTGATGGGAGGTGTAAGTTTAGACAACCACTCCATTGTTTGCCTCCCAAACTTCTAGGGAATAATCTCATTAAGTGTCATCATGGGAAAACTCTAGGCTCATGGTACAAAATTCTTGAATGTGATCATAGGGATCACTTTTACCATTGTACTTGTCATACTTTGGTATATCTAAATTTGGGGGAAAAATTACCATGTTTAATCTCCTATCGAAAGGATAAGGACAAATCTCATCCAAGGAGTATCGTACTATAGTCCCCTGTTGCATCTCCTGCATTTGTCTTTGCAGCGTTTGGATTTGTTGTGTAAGAGAAACCATGGGTGCATTTGTTAGTATAACCAGCGAACAACTGAGAGGGAGGGTGAATCAGTTGTTAATAGATTATATCATTTAATCCACTTAATAACCTTAAACTAGATTAAGTATCAACAAAGTAGAAACAGATACCGGTAAGCAATAAAACTTAACAATAAAGCAGATAATCAACAGAATGCAACCATGCCACATAACACCATGATTTGTACGTGCAAAACCCGAAAAGGGAAAAACCATGGTGGGAAGCCTACCCACAGTCAGATGATACTTCTGCAAAAAGTATGTGATACAATGAGGGGCCTGCACATGCAAGAAGGCACACTTCCTAGAGCGTACTGCTCATTACAAAATAGTCTCACTAACTACAGAGAGGTTAAAACCACCTCAAGATAAATGGACAACAATCTAGAATAATGAATTGCCAAAGATAACATCTACCATGCCTGATTATAGTCCCATTTAAGCTCAATACCAGAGGCCTTTGACCTCTTCCTTAATCCTAATTTGATCACCTATGATCGACCAAATCTCCTTCCCATATGATATTTCATTCCAAGCTATTCCCATGAAATATAATGAGATATTACATCATTTTATACCAACCCAAAGGCCTAAATCAATTAGGTTGGCCACCTAAAATATATTACAATAAAACCATTATATAAATCTATATTACAATGATATGTCATGTCGGCTTAAGACCAAAAAAATAATAACCATGTTGCAAGGTTTGTGCCCTTGGTCTCCTTGTGTTGTGCAGCGCAACACTCAAGTTTGTGACATGACTTAACCACCTCCTATGGATTCTATAAGTCTAGTGGTTGTATTAGGCATTAATAGGTCAATCTTTTGGTGCAACGATAACCACACTTGTAGCAAGTGGTATCAGAGTTTAGTCGTAGGTTAAAACCCCTCGCTTCCGCTAGGGGGGATTGTTGCAAGGTGTGTTCCCTTGGTCTCCCTATGTTGTGCAGCACAACACTCAGGTTTGTGACATGACTTAACCGCCTCCTATGGATTCTATAAGTCTAGTGGTTGTATCGGGCATTGACAGGTCGATCTTTTGGTGCAAGGACAATCACACTTGTAGCAAGTGGTATCTAAGCTTTATCATAGGTTCAAACCCTTCGCTTGCACTAGGGGGGTTGTTGCAAGGTGTGTGCCCTTGGTCTCCTTGTGTTGTGTAGCACAGCGCTTAGGTTTGTGACATGACTTAACTGCCTCCTATGGATTCTATAAGTCTAGTGGTTGTATCAGGCATTGACAGGTCAATCTTTTGGTGCAACAACAACCACACTTGTAGTAGTTCTCTCTTAGAGATGATGCTAATTCAAGATCTAGCTGTAAGTTCTCTTTTTATTATCTCTCTACATTCCAATTCTCATATAAAGTAGCATTCTCTCACTTGATCTTGGCAATCTCATGATCTCTTTCCTTGATGAGATCTTCAGTAGTTCTCCTAGCTTCCGGTTCTTGACTCATGTCGATTGTAAGACCTTCTAGCTCTATCCTCAAATTTATCTTTTCACTATTTAGTTTTTCAACTTCCTCAGCTAAAGCATCAATATTAGCCTCATCTGAAGAACTATTATCAGATATTTCTAATAGTTGTTCAGTTAGCTCTCTCCTTTTGACTTGAGAAGCTTTTAGTTTGACCCTTAGGGTTTCAAGCAAATTTCTCCTAGCCTCAATCTCTCTATCCATCTCAAAGTAGCTCATATCCCCCATGGTAGCTTTAGGGTTTCATTCCAAGTGATTAGGCTTTAAAGAAGTTAGGATCTGATACCAATTGATGGACTTGTAAAGCACTGAGAGGGGGGGGTGAATCAATGACACCAAAAACAATACTACTTTAAACACTCACCGATAGATATACTTAACAAGTTTGTTAAGCAATATGCATGCAATATAAAAGGATATAACAACATCCGCAACAAGTAAAACATCCACCATAACACAAGTGTTTATATGTGCAAAACCCAAATAGGAAAAACCACGGTGAGATGGGACTCACAAGTTAACTATCTACAGTAATAGATAACTAACTAGTTAAGGTCTACAAAAAGTTGCTCTGCTAGGAGCAAATCCTGTTAAAGATCCCAAAGCCTAATTAAAAGCTATACCCTGTAAGGAGTAACCTCAGTAGAGGATTTCTGAATCCAAACTAATGGATCACCTGGTTAGAGGATTTGTACAATGAAGCTTGTTAGAGCTTACCCGGTTAGGGGATTTGATTGTTACAACGATTAGAAAATAACAGGTGGTATGATCTAGTAGTAGCACAAATTGATTATATAGATCCTCTTTTGTGCACTCAACACTTCATTACCAACATACTCTACAAGTTAACACTTTTGCCTTCACATCAAATCATCACATAACATATCTCCTTCGCTCATACAAAATAATTCATTGTGATGTCAATATATAGACATTTTGATTTCATGTCGGCCTCTAGAAATCATATCACAATTTCCTAGGTGCAGTGTATCTGGTCAAACAATCATAACTCATCACAAAAATACTGCCAAAAATTGTCGGTAAGGATAACTCATCATGACTAGTGATAACCCATCACATAATCAATGAATACCGGTTGGAACAAGCAATACCGGTTGGAGTTAAACATATAAACCGTTTATCCTTTGATGCTCCTTTGATAATCTCCGCTGGATCTTCAAGTTGATGTCGAGTTATGTATAACCATTGGTTATATAAACTTCTAGTATACTATTTGTAATATAAACAAATTTGAATTCACACTGGTAGACAGTATGAACATATGTGTGTGTATGTGTTTCATCAATGACAACATATGATGAAGTTATTCATTACAATCATCATCAAGCCAACAAGGTAAACCATTATCAAATCCTGTGAATAGCATGCACCTCTAGAAGTATTATACAACAACTCTCCAATATGATCCTGAAAAAATAAAAAATAAAATTGAAAAAAATAAAAAACACAAAAAAAAATTGGAAAAATCCAAAAATAAAGAAAATTTGAAAAAGGAAAAACATCACCTTGGTGAAAACCTGATAAACAAGCGCCTTGTGTGAAAGAAAAAAAAGTGAAAAAATATTAAAAAAAAAGAAAAAAAAAAAAAGAAAAAGAAAAGAAAAAAGAACAAAAAGAAAAATCATTCACCCTCTAGTGAAAACCTAGCAAACAGGCACTTTGGGCAAGTATCGTGGTGAAAACCTGGCAAACAAGCGCCACGTGTAGCAAGGTCATCACTCCACCATCTATCTTGATTCTACTTGTATATAGTAATAGTTATATCACACCTATCCATTCCGATTTGACCCAGTGGTACCTGTCCAAGCCTGTGATTGGTCAACATCCATGTTTGTTTCCTCTCAATTACCAATCCTTGTACATATATTTTATGTCCTGGTCATTGTACATATTTTGGACCTTAATTGGGGATAAATCCATTGTCATGATCAATTGACAAAGTTATCATTGTGAACAACTCGAAAGCTAGGACATGTACATAACCTTTAAAGTCCTAAAAATCCCTAAAAAAATTGAAAAATGTCCTAAAAAAATCCCTTAAAAATCATAAAATGTCTTGAAATAATAAAAAATAAACTATAAAATGTCCTTAAAAAAGCACAAAAAAATAAAAAACTTCAAAAGCCCTAAAAATTTGAAAACATGGAAAATCCGAAAACAATCGTTTTCATTTCATTTTGCTAATAAAGTGTCCCTTTTGTACATAGACAAACATTTTAGCAGGCGTCAAATGGAAACACATCAAACATTGCGCTTAATGAAATCATGCATTGACAGATGAATTGTTCAACAAACCAAGCATTCTAACTGATCGAAGTTTTCCTATCAATCAAATAACATCAACATTATCAGTCCTTTGTCAACCATTATCATGGGTCTTATACAAGGTGTGGTATACTCGAAACCAGACTATATCTTATCTTAGATGGGGTACTACATTCCCTGAAGCTAGACAACGTGATTGTCCTTTTTATCACAATGCTATCAACTTTTGACAATGAAGAACATAATTTTTGTTTGACTTGTTTGAATTTGTGAGTCTTATCTTTCATTGATTTATCTTCGATCATGTCCCTGTTAGGATTCCCACAGATACTGAGAGGGGGGGGTGAATCAGTATCTAACCGGTGAATTGAATTTCTTAACTTAAAACATGTAGAACATATTATAACAGTGTACCGGTATGCAAGAAATAATGCAATAAATAGAATTAAAAGCATCCACATGAAAAGCACACCATGACACAAGGATTTAATGAGGAAACCCGGTGTGGGAAAAACCTCAGTGGGATTTGTGACCCACAATATTCACTTACTGGCCAATAAGAGAATATTACTTACAACAAGGGCATGCACATGCAGGAAGGCCAATTGCCTAGAGCTCACTGCTCAATTGGAAGTCTCACTGACTTACAATTAGGATTATACAAATCCAATATCTTGTACTGCTTTACAATAGCATCTATAATGCCAGATCCAGTACCGGTTTCTCATATGTTCTTTACATAAAACCTTTAACCTATTGTAGACACCTAAAATTGTCCAGTCTAATTAAATAAATATTTTATTTATTTAATTATCTAAGCTTAATTATTCTATTAATTAAATAAATCTTTATTTATTTAATTAATTCATTTATCCTCTTCTAGCCTTATTTCTCATTTAAATAAATACATTTATTTATTTAAATTATCATTTTCCTAAATTAAATAAATATCTTATTTATTTAATTGATCCCACTTCTTCTATTAATTAAATAAATCTTTATTTATTTAATTAATTCATTATCTTTTTCTACACATGACACATGTCATTCATCTCTTAATTCATACACTACCTACTTCTTTCATTATTTTATTATTTCTTTTACCTACCCTCTAATCATAGCCGACCTCCTTTTACACCTCTCAATCTTATCCCTCCATTTCATATAGTGTCTTCTATATAAGGAGATGCTTCCTTCATTATCAAACCCTAACTACTTGATCAATTGACTACACTACGATCCTACTTGCAACCACATTCCGTTCTTTGTTGAGCTCTTGTGCATATAAAATCTGAGAGCAAATATATCAAGCAAGATCAATGGAGATAGGAAGAATGGAGATCAAAACCCTATTGGACATGTGATGGTATAATCTTTGTGATTTCATGTGATTTACATTGTCTTAGGTAATCTTCATATGTTATGGTGGATCTTTTTTGATTGTTAGGCTAGGGTTTTGTGGTTGGATTCATTTAGCCTTTCAATATTGTTATTATTGTTATCCATTTTCACCATACACACCTATATTTCGCATAATAGGTCTGCCTAATATCCTTTTTCTTTTCACTTACAAGATGTCTACAATGATCTCTCTTATATATAAGAGTCATTTTACAACTTGCCAAGTCGGCTTACAAAGTTTTTACAATAATAAACAAAATATAATATATCAAAATCCCTGTCGGCCTCTATGTCGGTGCTGGTGGTCTGAGTGCCGGTGTAGAGTGTGATCTGTTGATGCCGGTGAACTATCTTGCTGGTGTAATGTCTTGTTGGTGCCATAGGGTTGTAAGGTTTCCATCAATGACAAAACCTTCAATCACCTACAATGTCTCATTGGAGTGTGCATATGCCAACAATCTCCCCCTTTGGCATTGATGGCAACACAAGATGGAAAAACCATCAAAGTGCCAAAATAGAAATGCCAAATACCAAAAACCAACAATCTCCAAAAAGATCATAACCAGAAATCAAAATACATACAGAGAGTAATAGTCTCTCTCAAACAACAATCTCTCCCCCTGGGAGCAACATGTGTTATCCAAAGTTTTTTAATACCAATCTCTCCTCAAAAGATAATGTGTTTTTCCATAGATATCTCTCCCCATTTGACATCAAATGCCAAAGTTACAACAAAACTAAGTTCATATATAAAATACCAATCAATTCAATATACCAACTACTCCCCCAAGGAAGTAGCTTCCTCATCAAAGACTAGAGTAAAAGATTTGTCTGTTAATTTTGTTGGTTGATGACAATCATCAACTGTCTAAGTCTCTGCTGGTGGTGGTATGACTCCAAGCTGATCTTTGAGATATTGAAAAGTCTCCTTGGGCAAAGGTTTTGTAAAGATATTTGCAAGTTGTTCTTTAGTATTCACATAAACCAGTTTTATCTCCTTTTCTTCAACTTATTCTCTTAGAAAATTCAGTTTGATAGAAACATGTTTTGTTTTAGAATGTAGTACTAGATTCTTAGATATATCAATTGCTGCAATGTTATCACAATATATAGTAATAGTTTCCTTGCATTTCACCTTTATGTCTTTCAACATTTGCTTAAGCCATAGTACCTGTGTACGGTTAGTTGTTGTTGCAACATATTCTAATTCTATTGTTGATAAATATGTACAACTTTGTTTCTTATTTCAACCAAGAAACTAGTCTATTTCCAAGAAAGAATGCTCCGCCGGTGGTGCTTTTTCTATCATCCACATCTCCTGCCCAATTTGTATTTGTGTATGCACATAATTCAAAGTTTTCATCTCTAGGATACTATAATCCATGATTTATAGTGCCTTGTAAGTACCAAAAAATCCTTTTTACTGTTGATTCATGATTTTCTCTAGGATTACTTTGAAATCTTGAAACAATACATACTGCATTCATAATATCAGGTCTAGTTTGTGTCAAGTACAGTAAACCTCCTATCATAGATTTGTATCTAGTTGGATTAACAGGTGTAGATTCATCCCTTTGAGATAATTTTTCATTTGTAGTCATAGGTGTGCTTACCGGTTTAGAGTTCTCCGTCCCAAATTTCTTTAGTAACTCTTTCAAGTATTTGGATTGACTCAAGAATATACCTTTATCAGTCTGTGAAATCTGCAATCCTAAAAAGAATTTTATTTCTCCAATCATAGACATTTCAAATTCTTGCTGCATTTTAATAGAAAATTCCTTACATAAACCATCTTCTCCTCCAAAGATTATATCATCAACAAATACTTCTATAATCAAGATGTCATCATTAGTTATTTTGTAATATAAATTGATGTCTGCATTTCCTTTAGTAAAACCAATCTTTAAAAGATACTTATCCAATCTTGTATACCAAGCTCTTGGGGCTTGTTTTAATCCATACAGAGCTTTTCTTAACCTACAAACCATATCATTGTCATCTATCAAAGAAAATCCATCAGGTTGTTCAATGTATACTTCCTCTCAAGATCTCCATTCAAAAATGCACATTTAATATCCATTTGATAAACTTTGTAGTTCTTGTGTGCTGCAAAAGCCAAGAATAATCTGACTGCCTCAATTCTAGCTACTGGTGCAAAGGTTTCATTGTAATCAACTCCTTCCTTCTGAGAATATCCCTTACACACTAGTCTTGCTTTATTTTTGACAATCTTACCATCTTCATTAAGTTTGTTTCTAAATACCCATTTGGTTCCAATTACATTTTTATCTTTAGGTCGAGGAACTAATGTCCAAGTGTTATTTTTCTCAATTTGTTCTAATTCTTCTTCCATAGCTTTAATCCAAAATTTATCTTCGCATGCCTCATTAATAGATGATGGTTCAATTTGAGAAATAAGACATACCTCTTCATTTGCCAATCTTCCTCTTGTCATAACTCCTTTAAACTTGTTTCCAATTATCTGATCTTTAGAATGATTCAGTCTTACATACCGGGGTGTCTTTGTTTGTTGTTGTTCTTCAATTATTGTGGAATCCTCAGATGGTACTGGGGTAATTGGATCTTCATTCTGTACAGGTGGATTTAGTGTAGGTTCATTTCTCACAATTTTTGTTGCCGGTTCAGAGTCTATATACCTTTATTGGTTTGGGGTTCCTGTATTCTTCCTATTTTTTTTTCTCAACAAGAAATATGCCCCATGCATTTTATATTTCTTCAGTTACCTCATTAACTCTTCCAACCATTAAAGCAATATGCCGGTGTGCAGTAGAGAATGCTGACTGGTTGGCTTTTACAATTAAATCATCTATTTCTTTAGGTGAGTTTACTGGATAAACAACTAGTAACTTTTCAATTTTGATTTTCTTATCAAGCTCTATAACAACTTGTCTTTTGAATAGTTCATCTGGTACTTCATTTATCACTTCCATCAAAAACTTCTTATACATGTCAATGTGCAAAATAACATTGTTTTCCACTTGTTCTTTTTCATTTGTTGTCAAAGTGTCATAGACCTTTCCTATGTTTTTGAGTTTCCCTTCCTCTATAATTTCATTTAGCAATATGTCAAGAGGGGCCAAGTTTTGTTTTGTTCTCTTCTTCTTCTTGGGTGTCAGTTTCTTCTTTGGTGTAGTCTTTTTAACTGAAGATCTTACTGCTTGCTATTTCTGTCTAGTTCTCCTAGGTGAGGGTGTGGTTGCCGGTGAAGGATCTCTTTTCCTTACAACTCTTTTGAAAGTTGTAGACATGTCACTCTCCAAAGAAGTGCCTACCAGTGATAGGTGAGTCTCAAGTTGTAGAGATCCTAACTCATCCTCAGTGATACTGGTTTTCTTTAATACATCTTTAATAGCCTTTGTCTGTCTAGAACCTCTTCTCACAACTGCCTCAACCTTTTCCACTCTCTTCTTAGATTGAATTTGTTTTTCTATGGTCTCAGCACTACCAAATACTTCTTCCTTTGGTTCGTTTGGTGCTTCCAGAAGTGCTTTAGCATAAGTCTCAATTATATGATCATTTGTCTCATAGCCCATCTCTATTACCCAGATTGTTCTTGGGATGACTGCTTCCATCTAGATCTCATCCTTTTTTATTACAAAACATATATCATCCTTGTACTTGTCAACAATCTTCTGTGATAATCTAATTCTCTTCTTCATTTTGGCCTTAAATGCTTGAAATTATTCATGGATATTCTTTTCCTTGTCTTCACCCATGTTGTTGAATAGTTCTGTCAACTATTTTCCTACCGGTATATCAAATCCAAGTACTTTATAGCCTATACCGGGAACTTGTTTGGTTATGTATAGCATCAAGCATACAAGCAGATTACCAAATCTAAAAGTCCCTTTCTTATCTTTCTTTATCTTGCCTAAGTTGTCAATTAACTCATCTTTTAACCATTCACATATGTCAATTTTCACATTGTCTATAACCATATCATAAGAACTTTTAATGCATAAACTTGAAACTAAGTTAAGTCTATTTGCATGAGTAGCTTTATACCCTAAAATCATGCTAACAAATCTCACATTTGTATCTGTTACATCATTTACCCTCAAGGACCTTTTGTCGGATGTTGCACCAGTTAGTTTAGTTACTAGGTCATTTGAGACCTTCTTAGTCTTGTCTGGTCTTTTACCGGTAGACGGTAACACTGTGATATCTTTCAAAACTTCCTTGGTAATTTTGTGAATTGCATCTAACCAGAAAAATTCACCATGTACCCTACTTAAGAATATCCTAATCACATCCTTGGGAAATTCAGGAATGCAGAGGATTTCAATAAATCCTAGGGTTTCAATGATTTTATGTTCCAGTTTTACATTTCTGAAATTATCACATATGATAGATTTATACATTGTTTTGATCTCTTCATCTCCCAATTCCTTTATGTTACAGTGAATGTAAATTATGGGGTCTTCATCATAAACAACTCCTTTTGGTATTTGAGAGAAAGCACCTACATTGTCATCTTTCTTTGCTACCTCAGGAACTAGTTGAAATATAGGCCTAGGGCATTTTATAACCTCAACTATAGTAGGGTTTTCTATATATTCAAGTGCAGAGGTGGATGCCATGATGATAAATACCTTTTTCTATCTTTGGATGGATTGATTTCTTGAAATGCTTCACCTCTTTGCTTGAAATACCTTAGCTCTGCAAATTTTGCGCTCTACGAATGTTTGAAATCATGGTGAAATGAAATGGAGCCAAAACCACAAATTTATAATGTTTATTTGCCATCTACCACATTTAATGCATGGCAGTTAAGTATTCACTTAACATTGTCTGTCGGTAATGAAGTAATTTCCAACTTCTCATCTCTAACCGAGGGAATAATAGCACGTATCATTAGATTGCCAAACCCTCAAGGAAACTTTCTTAAATTTGATGAAGAACTTCCTATCGGTGCAGCACTACTATGTCCTGCCGATGAAGCATTGATTGGTTCTACCAGTGGAGGATTATTCCCAACATTTAGATCAGCTTTTCTAATCCATTGTTTCGATAATTCTTGCTTAACCTCTTCAACTTTTTCTTTACCTTTGAAGCTAGAACTTTTGTTGTTTGCCGATGATCCTTTACTTCTACAGAATTTTGCAATATGCCCAATCTTGTTACATGCATAACAAGTCACATTATTCTTCTGAATAGCTTTCCCATAACCTATGTCGGTTTGTGTTCTGCATTGATTAGATAAATGTCCAAATCTTCCACAAACATAACATCTTACATTCATTCTGCAATTTTCAGAGTTGTGACCAACTTTGTTGCATTTTGAACATTGACCGATGGGTGTGTTGATATTCTGATAATTTCTAGATCTACATTCATTTGCTCTATGACCATACTTATTACAGTTAAGGCATTTTCCATTGAATTTATAAGCATTAGGTTGCCTTACCAGTTTTCTATGATCCTGTGTATTTGCAGTACCGAAGCTTTCACCAACTTCAAAGCCAATTCTAGAAGTGTCACCTTTAGGTTTTTGATTCTTCAGCAAGTTACCAAGTTCCTCTGAGCTTTTCTTGAATTTTTCTTTATGTTGATTTGTAGTTTCTAGTTCTCTTTCTAAGACTTCTTTCTGCCTCATCAGTTCATTGGAGTCATTCTGAGTGTGCATCAGATCTGTCTTCAATAAATCATTTTCATAGCTAAGTCTTGTGTTTTCATTTGTTGCATCACTTAGTAATCTAGACAATTCTTCTTCATTCTTCTTCCTATCTTCAATTTCTTTACAAAATCTCATAGTCATATCCTGCATCTCATTCTTTGTTGTCATGTTCTCCAGTTTCAGCTTGCTTATCATATCATTAAGTGATTCCTTTTCATCATTCTCATTTTGCATCTTTTCACAAAGTTCTCTTCTCTTATTTCTTGCAATAGTAATATTCTCTTGAATTGCTTGAATGATATCCTGAGCAGCCTTTAGATCATCTTCTATTTTGATATTTTTCAATTTTTCTGTATCATAGTCTGAGAGAGCTCCTTCAAGTTGCTTCATCAGATTTTCCATATCTACCGGTGTCAAGATCTTCCTCAAGTTGTTAGGCTTCTAAAAATAGAGTACCAGGCTCTGATACCAATTGTTAGGATTCCCACAGATACTAAGAGGGGGGGGTGAATCAATATCTAACCAGTGAATTGAATTTCTTAACTTAAAACATGTAGAACATATTATAACAGTGTACCGATATGCAAGAAATAATGCAATAAATAGAATTAAAAGCATCCACATGAAAAGAACACCATGACACAAGGATTTAACAAGAAAACTCGGTGTGGGAAAAAACTCGTTGGGATTTGTGACCCACAATATTCACTTACTGGCCAATAAGAGAATATTACTTAAAACAGGGGCCTACACATGCAAGAAGGCCAATTGTCTAGAGCTCACTGCTCAATGGGAAGTCTCACTGACTTATAATGTGGATTATACAAATCCAATATCTTGTACTGCTTCACAATAACATCTATAATGCCAGATCTAGCACCCGTTTCTACTCTGTTCTTTACATAAAACCTTTAACCTATATTTGGCATAATAGGTCTACCTAATATCCTTTTTCTTTTCACTTACAAGATGTCTACAATGATCTCTCTTATATATAAGAGTCATTTTACAACTTTCCAAGTCGGCTTACAAGGTTTTTACAATAATAAACAAAATATAATATATCAAAAATCCTATTGGCCTCTGTACCAGTATGCTTCCTTTCTCTGTGCCGATGTCGGTGGTCTGAGTGCCAGTGTAGAGTGTGATCTGTTGATGCTGGTGTAATGCCTTGTCGGAGCCATAGGATTGTAAGGTTGCCATCAATGACAAAACCTTCAATCACCTACAATGTCTCATTGGAGTGTGCATATGCCAACAGTCCCTATGTTGCTCGATGATGTCACTGAGTGATTTAGAGTGGTCGGGATGGCTCATGGTCCTTTTTTGTTTTTGTCTTATGTTTGTGGAGTGTTTCTAGCATTCTAGGTGAAGTATATCTTGGGTGTCTTTGATAAGTATGTTCTCTCTATGAACGCCACACATACCTCAACCCTTGACACACGTAATGTCTCAAGTTGTTTTTGAATCATTCCTTGTCTGCGATATGTTTTTTTTACGCAAAGGGATTGCATTATTGTCGTGGCCTTTATTGCAATGGTTCACCGCATCCGTTTTGCACAATCAAAATAAACGTTTTCACCTACTATTGTGCATTTGTGAAAGAAAGCTTTTCTTCATCATTAAATTTTCTTCATCTAATTCCTTCTTACTAACATTTCTTTCATCAGTCCTTGCAGTTAGTTTGACCTCATACTCTAATGCGCCCAAAAATATTTGTATTCTTCTTTCATTGGTTAGTACATTTGCATCTCATCATTATCCATTTTATTGTATTATAAAATCAACAAATATATAACGCATTTTGCATAACGTCATTCTTCCTTGCATGTCATATAAAATCAAAATACAAAAAAATGAGTGCATTTCATTTATTATATTTCATGAAATGTACATAACTCATCCATACATAGCATCATATAGAAAGAAGCACAAATGCATAGATGTATATTATATCATATATATATCAAAAGTGTTAGAGTACAAAACCAGACTGTCTGAGTTTGGTATGGCCCGTAGGCTGAGTACAAATCCAAGGATGTCTAAATCATACTGAGCAACTATGTCCCTATCACTGTGTGCTTGCTTTGTCCTCATCATGTTTGTCTTGTCTTGAGGATGGAGATCCTCTTATCCATGGTCCATGGTCTGGTGTACCTATTTTCACAATGGGGCATCATTTTGTCAGTTTTTTAGGGTTTCTTCCTACAGTCTGCATTTAATTTCTTTACGTGTAAATTGGGTGCATTCATGTCTTATTTTATCCCCTTTAGGTCCCCTTTTCCCTAGGACCCCCATTGGATTCATAAACAAGTTTTTATGCTTACGCGACTCGCTCAAAACCTATCTTTAGGCACTTCTGTGTTTGTGTATCCTCAACCTACGCTTGTGCATCATGAACCTACGCTTGCGCATAACACACAAGCATAGATCCACCTCACACAAGCGCGGATCCAACTCACACAAGAACAAATGTTACATTTTTGCTTCAAAACACCCCCGCAATGTCATAAAAGTGTGTGCAATTGACCAAAAGTAAAACATGGGTTTTTAAGGCCCTTCCCCATCCTCTTCCGCTATTTATTCATCTATAGCTACATGCACGTTCCCTGATGTGTCCCACCACTAAAGTGATCACTATATTTCTGCAATGTCTTTTATAACGCTTCTATCTTTTGTATCCAATCTTCGATTTACATTCTATTTTCTTTGGTAGATTCGTCTCGTTATTGTCGTTCAATTGGCCTTTTGTCTAGATTATTTTGGCAAATTCCTCGAGGGGGCATACATATATCCTAATTTTCATCTAGGGTATATTTCTTTATTGTTCTTTGAAATAATTCTCATAATTGCATTGTCTCAAAGAGAGGCAAATTGTAGGTATCTAAAAATGGTTAATGCTTGCGGTGTTGTACTTTTACATGTCTGTGTGCCCTTATTTCAGGGTTTTCGCATCCTATTAACATTTCTTCTACGTTGTGCACTTGATCTTTATCATTTGGTGACATCTTGTCATTCTTCATCTTTTCTTCCCTCTTCAATTGTATTTCTGCTACTTTCAATTAAGTCTTGTCAACATCATCTGTGACTTGCAAGCTTTGGTCGTGATCAATCTTACCATGTCAATTGGACATCATCAATCCAAATTGATGTTGGATTAGGGTTTTTATCCTCAATATTTACCATTAACAATAATCTTTGATCAACTATCAATCATTTTGGATCCCTTGTCAATCATCATTTTCTCAATCACTTAGCAATTTGTGATCGGTTTGTCATTGGTCTTTTTTCATTTGACCTTCATCAAGTCGGACTCTTATCAATATTTGATCGATTTGTCATCGATCTCAATCAATCATCATTTCTCATCAATTTTGGATCGATCAGTCATTGATCGTTATCAATTGTCCTCTATCAATTTGATTCCCTTTATCAATTATTGATCAATTTTTCATTATTCTTTGTCAATCAACATCAGTGATTTATCAATCAGCAAGTCTTTGTCATTTAATCAAGATTGACCTTATGTCATTTTCTTCAATTGTGTCATGACCTAATTGAAATTCTTGCATTTCTAATTTTTCTCCTAGGGTTTTATGATTTATTCATTTAATCCTATTTGACATTTCCCTTCTAGGTTAAATAAATTCATTTATCCTAGGTCTCTTTTGCGACAATTAAATGTTTCATTTAATTGGCTAATTATGTCCTCTTTGTGAATTAATTAATGAATGAATATTTATTAATTTATCTCACCTAATTTCTATTTCCTCATTTTTTATTTTACCAATTTCTTAATTTCCAAATTCCTCTTTTCCACCTATTTTCCTAATTTTCTAAGCTAGTTTCCACCTAATCAAACCCTCTCTAGTTTCCTCTATTTTTGTGGTTCCTTTGCCATAAGATGGAAGCATGATTCTATCATTCATCATAACTGTTGACATAGAAACATGTCATAACACTTGCCTTGGCATTTAGTCCTCTCACTTTGCATTGGAAATGTGTCATAAATCATGACATAGAAGGTGTCATAGCCTTCTCTTTTCAATCCAATTTTCCCATTTTTGAATCAAATTGCCTCTTTCATATCTTTCATGCTAATTTCATCCTCTCTCCAATTTCTCTATAAATTGGATGCATTTATCAATCATTTTCAACCACTTCTTGAATATCCTCATGTTGTTGAACTCATTTACAATCTTGCTTTCTTTCTCACACTTGCATTTTGTAGGTGAAGCCCACATATTTTGAGGAAAAAGAGAAACAATGGAGGTCAATGGAGGCAACATCTGCATTTTGGTTTGGAATTTCTTTTGATGTTTGATTTCCATTCCTTTATTGAGTGTGATAGGATCTATTTTATTGCAATTTAGGTTTGTGGTTACCTAATATCATATTGCTTTGGTGTTTTTACCATTTTCGGACTCCACAATTGGCACAAGAGCTACTTCTTTATGAAGGGATTCATATTCTCCTATTCTCTCTTTCATTGAGGCGATATTTATTGTACTTAAATAAAAAAAATCTTTTGGGGCTAGTATTGGGTCCTCCTTCCCTTCTTTCTCCAGTGTACATTTATTTTATTTTTTGTTTTGGGGAGATTTTTTTGAAAAAAATTCCTCTTTTTTCAAATTATAAGAGATATATTTAACTATACATGTCTATCTAATTTGATCTTATAGATCTAACCCACCAATCCATGTATTAGTTATTAGTATTTTTATTTTCTCCCTAAGGTATATTTTCAAAAAATAGAGTTTCAAAGTTTACCAAAACATGTAAAATATTCCAAAAGAATTTCACAAAATAGTTGTAGTTCCTAATAATCTCACATGATCTAAAAGAAGACATTTAGTAATATGTTTGATATTAGTTTCTATTTCCTAAAATGGGTATTCCATTACACAAGTATTTTAGATTGAATCTTCATAGTTGGAGAATGAAAATACAAATGCAACTAATGAATAAAAATATATGGGGAATATTGTGTGGAAAGAAAAAATCACCTATAGATACAAATAAAGCATTAGATTTCAATGGTAGAGTTTATAAAACCAAAACTATTATTGGTGTTTCTATTTTTTACTCTAAACTACATCATATAGATTTAGATAAATCATTAACAAAAATTTGAGATATTTTGAATAAATTGTTTGGAACAAAAGTAGTTAACACAAATATTTTTCTATAACTTCAATTGTTTAGGTTCAAAATGCTAGACAAAATCACAATTCCAAATCACATAAGTAATTTGAGGTCTCTTATTAGGTAGCTAGTAGAAGTTAAGGCTTGAATAAATGATAACAATGCTAAAGCTATCTTGTTAAATAGCTTGCCTTCAAAATACAATAATTTTACTTGTACACTCAGTCAAATAACTTCGCAAACCCTAGAAGATATGATTGCAAACCTTTTAGAAGAATAAAAGTGAAACAAAAGAAGATTTAGAATTTGATTCTTAACATTATAAACTACTATATTCACAAATAAATAATAAAATGTCAAGTATAAATAAATGAGAAAATGGATGTTTTTACAGTAAGAGAAAGGGTCACATAGTTTGCTCTTGTAGAATTCAAGTCAATGATCTTCTCAAGGGAAAACTCAAAGATCAATTAGATGAAGGTAACTTAATTTACAATGAGGATGATTATTCACTAGATAATGAAGCTTTGATTAATGATTCTTCTTTTGGTCCTAATTATGGATTGTAATATGAGCCTTCACATGTGGAGGCTAGTGGCTCCAAAGGATGGAGATATTTGCATAGTTTCAAGTTAGCTTATCTTTTTGAGATGGTTCTTTTCCTAAGAAGAATTTTCGGGTTTACTTTATTTTCCTTTTTGGATGTTGACAAATTTGAAGAAGCCATACATTTTGAAGTTTGATCTTTGAAGATACGTAAGGGGTTTGGTGTTGAACTCAATATAGATTGTTTCATAGAGAGTTCACAAGATTGTGATCAATAATTATACCCTTACGAGGGTCAAGAGACAACTTGATGGAGCCCTACATGTGGAGATCTCAATATGGATTGGTATCCAATAATTCAATATCTATGATTCAAGGGTTTGAGGAAAGGAGAATTCAGGAATTCAATTTAGAGCTACACCTTTACGAGGGTCACTAGACAGCTTCATAGAGTTCCACTTGATAGGTTATTTACATCATGGAGTACTCATATAAAGAGAATAATCAATATTTGTCTCTACTCCTTGTCTCACCATGTCTGACATTTTCAGGCTCAATTTTCTATGACAAGATCTTGTTTGCACACTCCTTCCAAATCTGAACTATTATGTTCATTTCTAGTTCTGCATCTCACTCTTAACATGGAAAGTAGTCATTTTCCTATCATTTAACCAAATTCATTCACACACAAAAATATCAATTCCATTACAATATTTGAACATAAACTTAAGTGCTCAATTTTCAGGCTCAATTTGCTATGACAAGATCTTGTTTGCACACTCCCTCCAAATCTGAACTATTATGTTCATTTCTAGTTCTGCATCTCACTCTTAACATGGAAAGTAGTCATTTTCCTATCATTTAACCTAATTCATTCACAGACAAAAATATAAATTCCATTACAATATTTGAACATAAAGTTAAGTGCAGTTAACAAAGTTTTGTCCATTGATTCAGGCAGGCATCGGCAGGCAAGCAGGCGACGGGAGCAGACATGCACCATGAATACGTCATAAGCGGGCAAGACACAACAAAGATACCTATCTCCCGTGAAGGGCCCACAAACAACAACCAAAGTCATAAAAGAATAGGTTCCTCAACGCCTTTTCTTCATCTCTTTTTATTTTCTTAATAGCTTCTTTTGTCTTCCGCTGCAAACATGAATGAATCAAACAAAGCTCATGAAAACTGACAAAACCACAATCAATGAACAAATGGAAAAAAAATAGAAGGATTTAAATAAAAACTTAGATATTACATGTCAGGATATCAGTGTTGTAGGGGCTCAATATGCTTTTAAAAACCCTATCTTAGTTGGAAACATGGACTTAGAAACCCAAGGTGAGGTAAAATGGATGCCAAATACCTTGAAACCATCACAGGGGTTTCCAAAACTAGTTCTAGGCTCAAATTGGGGAGATTATGTCAGACCGGGGAAATCTATTTTACTATATTTCCATTAGTTTAACAGGGATATTATAAGTGATAATCTGATTTTTGTCAATGAAAAGCAATATTTGGGGATTCTAAGATGTAGGCAAATACGTAAGAGGAGGCAGTTGTAGAAAAAAAGGCTTATTATGATTCTACCAAAGTCAGCTAAAAGAAGCTCCAAAGTAGTTGTTAAGATGTATGACCTAGCAGCCAATCAAATATACCAGGAGTGGAACAATAACAAAAAAAGGGAGTTGCTCTCTTTCAAGAATGAAGACATGATTGCACAATCTAAAACTGAAAAATTGTGCATTTGACAAGGAGACAAGGGAGGAAGGTCATTATGATAGTCAAGGCAATAAAGATTTATACAGTCCCCCGACCTCCCCTTTGTTGTGGTCGTCTGAACTTTATGTTAGTGACCTCATGAACATGAAGAAAATGATTGAAACGTTAGAGTCAGAAGAGAAGCAAGAAGAAAAGATATTAAGGGAAATTACAGAGGTTAGTTGGAATCTAGAACAGGAGAACAAGATGTTAGAAGAGCAAGTAATAAGTCTGCAATACAACACAGAAAGTGGACAGCAAGAGTTAAACAATGTTAAGCAAGAGATGGAACAAACTAGAGAAGTAGAGAAAGATATCGCAAAATTAGTAAAAATAGACATCATGACACAATTAGAGGAGTTCCAATCAATAGTAGAAGACATGGAAGCAAGAGAGAACAAGTTAAAAGAACAAATAATAGAAGCCAAATCTTGGTCAGAAGTGGTAAAGGAATCGTCAATGAGGCAAAAGGAGATCATAGAAAAACAAATCAAGAGGAAAATAAAAGAAGAAAAAGACAAACAAGAAAAGGGGGTAAATATCATCATCAAGGGTTTGAAGGACTTTGGAGAGAGGGAAAGAACGAAAATCTTGGCAAAGGATTTTTTCAAAGACAAGTTGAAGTGGGTAGGTTGTATTCAAACAACAAATAGAGTCAAAAAGAAAATAGAAGGAAAGGATAGGCATGTGAGAGTTACTTTTAGAAGTATGGAGGAAAAATCTATGATCCTAAAAAATGGAGGGATGCTTAGAGGTACTTATATTTTCCTTGATGATGATTTGATGCTTGATCAACAAGAAGCACAAAGGAAAAAATGGGAGAAAGTAAAATCAGCAAGAGATGCAGGGAAATGGGCATGGCTGAAAAATGGGAAAGCTTAGATAACCAAGCGATGAACACACAAGAAATAGGGATTCGGGGCCCCATGGGAGTATATAAATGTGGTAAGTTGGAATTGCAAAGGTTATCCATGGAGAAGAGGACTGGGATTGGGACCCATAGCGGAAGGGAAAGACATTATTTTTCTTATAGAAACACATGAGAACAATGGGTGCAGGATTCCAGACTTTGATGGATACATTAAAGTTTACGTGTGGAATGAAGAGACTAAGATAGGTAAAGGATATGGAGGGATCACAATTTTAATAAAAGAAATATGGAGTGGTGTGGTGCAGTTAGAGAAAGAGGACCCAAACAAATAATTTTTATGGCTGAAAATAACAGATAATGAGGATACGATTTGGATGGTGGTTTGCTATTTTGCTCCAAAAAGAATAAAATTTTACAAGAAGAGACATTTGGATAATGAATACCCATGTGTTGCACTAAAGAAAGATATCTCATATTTCAACACTATAGGTGATATCATTCTAATTGGTGACTTTAATGCTAGAACAATGAATAATCAATCTATCCAGTTGAGCAGCAATGTTGAGGAGGATATCAACCCCTTATGGTTAGGAGAAAATGAGGATCATCTTTGGAAAAGGACTTCGCAAGATGGGAATGGGAGTGTATCACATTTTGGTGTTGAGCTATTAGGCCTTTGCAACTTATATGGATTGGTCATATGTAATGGCATGGAAAATTGGCCTAGATCCAAGAGTGTCACTTGCAAACCATACAATAGGCAAAGTGTGGTTGACTACGTAACATGTTCTCCAAGACATATTTCCAAGTTATTTGACTTCACCATTGAAGGTTGTCCCATAGAGATGAACTCTGATTATATGCCCATTTGTATTAAGCTTGGCATAAATGCTAGAGGACCACAAGAAGAGAAGAACCAACACTTTATCAGGAAGGTTAGAACACAAGGCAAAATCGTTATAAATCAAGAAAATCGGGACACTTTCAAGGTAGCTCTTGAAAAATACTTGCAGTTGGAAAAAAAAGCATAGAGAACAAGGGAAAGAAGAGGGAAAAAGAGTATGTTAGTAGCAATAGGTTGATTCCTTTAATACACAAAGATCTAATGGTGTGTAAGCATTCTAAACCTGGGAAGAGGGTGTCAAATACATTCCCAGCTAATCCTTGGTATGACGAAGAGTGCAAAGCTGCGAAAAAATCTCTTAAAGGGGAAAAATCAAACAAGGAACACAAGTTAATATACAAACAATTGATAAAATAAAAAAAAGGAAAGTTTTGTGATCACAAGAAGGAAGGAACTAATTGCTTTGGGGAAACACAATCCCAAAGGATTTTGGAGGGAAATACAAGAAAAGGAAAAACACACAGAAAATATTATCATAGATGCCCAATGGATGGAGTATGCAAAGCTCCTCTATGAACGAACAAATGAGATAATAAATCCACCCACAATTCACTTCACCTGAACTTTTTTTAGTTTTGGACATCAAACAAGGTATAAAGAATCTGGTAAGTGGTAAAGCACAGGATATTGATGGTCTACAAGCAAAATTTTTAAAATGGGGAGTAGAGATCCTAGCTCCACATATCAAGCAGATTTTTAATGGAGTTATCTGAAATAACTTTCCAATTGAATGGACAACTAGTGTTATTATTCCGCTTCACAAAAGTGGAGATGTCAATAATCCTTCTAATTACCGTACTATTATGGTCAACCCCTTCTTTGGAAAACTTTATGGGAGTATGATAGAACGTAGGATCAGTAAATGGGCAGAAAAAGAGGGAAAAAGGGCTAGAGGACAGGTTGGTTTCCTCTCAAAACACTCCACCATTGATCATTGTATTATGATAAGACATTTCATTGAAAAAGTGTGGGATAATCAAGGTGAAGCAGCCTTTTGTTGCTTCATGGATTTCAAAAAAGCCTTTGATACTGTACCTAGGGACAAGCTTTGGTGTAGAATGGAAGAACTTGGGATTCCAAAGGAACTTAGGGCTGATGTTCACAAACTGTATGAGCAGGTTAGAGCTTAAATCAAAACTAAATATGGAATGTATAAATGTTTCAGCAGCGACATCAGGGTCAAATAAGGGTGTCCTTTATCTCCCACTTTGTTTGGCTTATATATTGATAAACTTGAAGAGTGGTTAAACAATACAAATGGGGAAGGTATCCAGTTGGCAGGCTACATGGTGAAATTTCTTTTATATGCTGATGATCTTATTCTTATAGAAAAATTTGTCCAAGGTTTGAGAGAGCACTTGAAGGCTCTTGAGTTATTTTGTCAGGAAGTTGGGATGCAAGTGAATACCAGCAAGATCAAGGTCATGATATTTTCTTTGAAGAAGAGACAACAGCAGGTAGATTTTATATTTGAGGCTAGCCCCTTGGAGGTAGTAGTTGAATATAAATACTTAGGAATTGACTTCCACAATAAGCTCAGCTGGGAAACATGTAGATCAAAAAGGATACAAGGGGGTTGGAGAGATTTATACCTTCTTCAAAATAGATGGAGGAAAGCGGAGTTGTGGGATTGGAAGACTAAGAAAACACTTTTTGGTTTGCTACTGGTTCTGGTTATCCTTTATGGGTGTGAAGTTTGGGGAATAGCATGTCGAACCTCAAATGGAGACAAATAGAGAGAATACAAAAGCATCTTATCACCAGCAGCCTCAAAGTCAAATCAACAATACCATATGAGATCCTTTTGGCTAAAGCGGGTATGTACCCAATTGAGGCTTCAACGGTCATTCGGTTGTTATGCTACTTAAAAAAGGTGGAAAGTATGGATAAGAACCGTTGGCCCATCTTGATTGTTGATGAAAACTTAAGTCGTAGGAAAAAGACTTTGAAAAAACAAAATAACAAATGGATGAATAAGTGGGACATAAATTTGCATGACTGCCCCAACAAAAAAGAGGAGATAAAAAAAAATGGGTCTTAGAGAAATTTAGGAATGGCATGTGGTTAAACCAGCTAGGCAGCAAAAAAGCGTGCTATATTAAAGTATTCAACCCTACTTGGGCACATGAGGAAAAAGAATGTTTGAGATCTACGATCAACGGTAAGGCTAAAATTCTAATTGCACAATTAAGGACTAGATCTCACCATTTGAGATGTGAAACTGGTAGATAGAAGTTGCCTAAAGAAGAGTGGGAGGAAAGAGCATGCCTGTTTTGCAACAAGAGGACAGTAGAAACATAATGACATTTCATTATGGAGGGTACAATGTATGAAGACATTCACAGCCAGTTTGTGAATGAATTAAAAGTAAATAGTTTTAACGAGCTTTTTGAAGAGTCAAGACTTCACAAAACAACAAACCTCTTAATCAAGATTCACAAGAGAAGATCCAGTATGGAAAAGAATCTGAAATTGGTATAAGTTGAACATGTGGGTCTCGTGGACGTCATTAAAACCCATTCATTCATTCATTCAACTCTCAACCTCCATCTTTCTGTACAAAATGGTATGGCCTTCCATGGGCTTTGATTGTTTTACAGTAAAAATAGGCAAATAACAAAATACAGTCGTTATGTCTAATCACAGCTTTTGTATACCTAATATGGAACGCAAGTCTGTAAAATAGATTTGCGTATATGGTACATAAACTTAAGTTCTCAACTCTCAGGCTCCCTCTTTCTGTATAAAATAGTACAACCTTCCATAAGCTCTTATTGTTTTACAATAAAAATAGGCAAATACCAAAATACGCCCTATATGTCTAATTACAGCTTTTGTATACCTAATATGGAACGCAAGTCTGCAAAATAGATTTGCGTACATGGTACATAAAATAATGTTCCTTTTATTTTGAGTTTACAACTTCATGCACGCAGACTAAAAAATAGCACAATCTTTTTCTAGCCTTTATCGTTTCCTCTTTTTACACAAAATAGAGTTCTTATTGTGTTACAGCAGAAATCGGAGAATACTTGAATATGCCCATTAAATCTAATCACCACCTCTTGGTGTGCTCTTGTTTTAGTAGCTTTTGTACACTTAACATGGAACACAACACTTCAAAATAGATTCTCGTACACTGTACATAGATCATGTTCCATGTATTCTGAATTTAACAAGTGGGTTGTCTGCAACAACAAAAAGAGAAAATAGTACAGTTTTGCCTGCATGCACGAAATTTCCAAACGTCAAATATACACCATCCTTATGAAAGAAAATTAGAGTCCGTAATAAATGTAATAACAATATAAAGATAAGAAGTGTGAAATAATAAAGAAAGAAAGAAAGAAACACATTTTAAAGTTTACGAGGTCATGAATAGTCTATGGGACAGCCTGTCCAATCTGAACCAACTTATGAGGACTAGATCTTTGCCTATGCAAGTTGATGATGAGTACTCCCAGCTTCTCAATATGCTCCTCACTGAATAAATTATATGATGTGATATCAATTAAGATATTGACAACCTTAGCTCTGTTGTCTTTAAGTGCTTCACACTCCAAAGTAAAATGTTTTTCAGTTTCCACCCTCGTGGTGTTGCAAAACAAGCAAACTCTTTCTTCCCAAGTCTCTTTTGGCCTTTTCCACTGCTTGGTCTCAAACTGAAGTTATTGAGAGTTGGTTCTAAGCTGAGCATGAGGGTCTAATCTCTCTGAAGGATTTTTTCATTGATTGATCGCAAGAAAATCATGATAGTTCTCTTTGAACTACAAAAAAGAACTCAAAGCATCCTTATTTCTATATCCAGATTCTTATTTCACTCAACAATGCACTATCAAGCAATAGAAAACAACACAAAACCTTGTAAGTTGTTGGATTCTTTTCTTCAAGCGCAAAGCAGGACTAAGGAAGAGGGACCAGTAGTAGTGAAGGCTAACTTCGTCAACCTGTAACCATTACATGGAATATGGTAAGAGTTCCATTTTATTTTTAAAATGTAAAATGGACACTTGTTTGGCTGCAATTAAGGTTTGGAGGTGTGACTCATCATGCAAATCATCAATTTAACATGTTTAGTGCTCCTAAAAATATTTTTTTAAAGATTCAATCAAAATTTAATATAAAAATGCCCAATAATTGAACAAAAAAATAACATTTGTTGTTAGTAAATTTCATATTTTTATTTAAAATATAACTTATATGCAATGTAGATGGACCAAATATGTATTAGTAACCATGAATATTTGTTATCTCTAACTTGTAAATCAACCATTAATGGATCAATAGTTGAAGACAAAAAACTATTTGTTGTTATTAAAAAAACACATTTATATATAAAATATAACTTATATCCAACACAAATGGACCAATAATTAAACACTAAAACTTGTTGAAAATCCTTCCATTTCATACCTATTCAAAATTAGCCAAAATAAATTTATCTATGACCTGATTTTACATCCCAACATGCGCATCAATCAAAGGTTCCTCTATCAGTTCAATCAGATTTCACAACCAAAATTTAGGCCAAAGGTGTATCTTATTTGAAATAGGCAAGCTATTATTTTTATCCAACGACATTTAATGTTGGAGAAGGGCAGCAAGACGATCAAAACAATCCAATCCGCTCATAATTTCACCAGTTTTTGTTTGTCATTTTTCACATATCAATCCGTTCACACTTTTTCATCTACCGGTTTCTTTTTGTCATTTTTCGCAAATCGCTGGTTTATATCCATTCACATTCTTTTTTACAATTTTTTTGGTCTTCACTGCCAGAGATATAGTGTGAAAGTAAAAAAATGCAAATGTCTTCATGTTTGTAATTTGACATCTTACCGTTTGTTTGGTGTCTTCGCAATGACGTTGTTTTGAACTATTAGAGCTGACTCTTACCCATTGACAATGATTGCACAAGAAAAATGTTTTGATTTGACACATTATTAAACACAGAGCATGCATCCAAAAATAAAATGTGCACTTACCATACATTTTTAGAAGCCTTTCATCCAAGAAGACATCTTTGTTCACATCCCCCTGAAACAATTATTGAATGGAGCTGCTTACTTGGGGAAGGGCCTTCATTTTAGGAGAGAGTTGTCGTAGAGAGGCATATGTATCACATTCAATTCAAATGTCCATCAAATTACAAAGACATAAAGCGACAAGAAATAGGATTTTACATTCATATAAAATCGCTCTCTTATGTATACTATTTCTTTACATTGTTTGAATATAAAAAAAATGTCATAGTTGTGTTAATACATTAAGAAAATTTAAAATATATTTTTAGTTAAAGTATGTAATAAATAAGCATAGAAGTGCATATAAATTATCCTTCATTACATGGATAACTAGTCATTTGCTTATAAGTTGACTATAAATATACAAGTATTAGTATTGAGAGAGAGAGAGATTGTCACGAACCCTATTTATCCATAATTATTTAATTAAGAAAATAATGTTTATTTTTCACAAATGAAATGAAATTGAAATGGAAATGGAAAATTTTAGAGGAATTAGATGATAATATGAAAGAAATTCAAATGCAAAGGAATGATTTATATTATGTTCTGTAAGTGCAATTGAATGATCGGTATTAGTTTTATTATTGGGGGTTGTCATTGCTAATGAGAAATTGAGTGCAAGTGAATGTAGGAATAGGTGAACGCAGATGAAGGCGAGAACAAGGTTTAGGTAGAGTTGTCTTAGCACATGAACTTCGCTAGAATAAATGGACTCTCACACATCAGTTTAGAATACTTATGCATGCATTTGATATATAATTGGATTTTGTGATAGAATTAGACTTGAATTACATTAGTGATTGTGAAATATTATTCTTTATTGTTTAAAGAGATGTAACTTGTTAATGACTTAAAAATGAATATTGACCCTATGTTTATATGTTCTCTTTATGCAGATATGTGTGAATGGGTGAAACAATTTATTAATTAGTTTACTAGTATGTATACATATATGAATTATATGTTTATGTATGTCTATGAGTTTGAATAATGATTCGATCATATACATGTATATATGTATGTAATTATGATATATAAAAACATATTTGATTATTTATGAAATTTGATTATTTTTACTTTGTGAAATTTCATTTGGTTATATAAGATAATAACTAGTGATTTAATTAAATGGCATATTAACCGAATGGTGGCCGATTTTAAGTATTATGTTATAGGCAAGGTGGTGGTTTATTAATGCAAATTAAATGTTAAATGAGGGAGGTCGATAGTAATATCGATCACTCCCCATATTTATAGGGAGGGGTCAGTATTACCACCGACCACTCCTCCCTTTTTTACTTTTCTTATCAACCACATTGCAGATTTAGTTTCCTTTGACCACGTCGACCAAGCTA
This sequence comes from Cryptomeria japonica, assembly GCF_030272615.1. NCBI lineage: Eukaryota > Viridiplantae > Streptophyta > Pinopsida > Cupressales > Cupressaceae > Cryptomeria > Cryptomeria japonica. The sequence continues at coordinate 52,332,080 of NC_081407.1, read as the reverse complement.
TGGACAATGCAATACGTGGTGAAAGTCGTGGGTTACCAGCCCACATAAACCCACCAATATTAATATCTTTGAACAACATGTGCAGTGTGGTGTCACATAAGAAGTTAATTTAATAAACTTTGCATGTTATATGGAAGTCGTTACTAGTAAAGTCGACTTCGCATAAGACTTAAATCCCACTATAACTTGGTACTGATTTGCAAGGAGTCTACAATAAATTTATCATGCGTCACCTAGACTTGTAGCATTTGAAATGAACATGAATTCTGCAAGGAATGTTAACCATGATGAAGTGTTTGAGAGGAGCATGAATTTTGCAAAGAATACCACGATGTGTTTGAATAATTACGTGGAGATTACCGTTGGAACCAGCCCTACGTGGCCAAATATTTGTTAGACGTGTTGAGTGGTTGCATGGGAAACTATTGTTATAGAGTATGTAAAACACCAAACTAGCAGTGGTCTCAAGATAAATAAGTCACCACTAAGAGAGATGGGTCCGAAAATAGGAAAGGAGGTAGATGAAAACACTATATATAGACCATCGAATTGGAAGAGAAAGTACATCAAAGGATTAGAGAATGGAATGTAGAAGAGAAAAGCATTGGAGATTTAGGATTTTTATGACCAGTCGTAAAAGATTGGTGATAATCATCTCATATTTAGCATCGAATTTCAAAGAATATAGAGTAGTAAGTAGAGAAGAGAGAGCTCATGAGATAGAATAGCGTAGAGGGGAAAAGCATTGGAATCTGGACGTATTGCAGATAGTTTTGGGAGAAGTTATCAGTGATCATAATAGACATGGATCGTATTTTAGAGGTAGGCTCTATTCTAGCAAGTTTTGTTGTAGAGATCTAAAAGATAAAAGGATGTTCTATTTTGTTCAGATTTATACAATAATCAAATGAAGGAATTAGAATCATGATATTCGATTTCCTGATATGAAACCATTTTAAATTGCTTTAAAATACGTTCATGTAAATAAAGATGAAATAATGAATTTTTTTCTTAAGGTTTGTTGATAAACATAGTGTAACTCATAGAAATTAGATCACAAAATCCTCTAGAAACAGTGCAAGGGAATAGAGAGAGTTTGTGCTTTATAAACTTTGAATTTGAACCACAAAGAAGATCAAATATTAGGATAATAAATTATTAGATATTGAAGCTTATTTTAATTTCGTGAAGAAAAGAGTTACACTCTCAAATTTGATCTGTGCATTAGAAGTTAAGATGATTATTGGGTATCTCATTTGAAAATCCATATAGGTATGCGCGTTATGAATTTTCATCATGTTATATGTTGCTATGGAAAATTAGTAAAATTAGTTAGTTGAATTCATAAATCATGAAAAACCACATATTAGTATCAAACTAAATATGTTATTCCAGAAAAGAGGTAGACAAACCAAAACACATGGAAAGATAGAGAACTTGGGCGATATAAACGTGAAAATTCGAAACCATAAGAAATAGAATGCAAGTTAATGATTACTCTATTTAAATGTTTTAATAATTGAATAAAAGAATGTGTGCTCATTTTTTATTCAATTTTTATGTAAAGATACGTACATTTGTTACACCTTCTTATATTTAATTCTTGTCTTTGATTTACTTGAAAGATAGAAGCGAAAGATTATTTTCTTTTCAGATTTATTTTTTGTCCACAAGAGATTGTTTTCTTGACAGATATAATTATTTGCAAACGAAATATTGTTTTCTTCTATATCTATTTAATGAAAGATTGTCTTCTTTAATATCGTATTTTTATCATGTGAAAAATAGGAAGCTAGAATTCAGAAAAGAAAGATTGTCTTTTATTTATTAATTATGATGAACATGAGGAAAGCTAGATATGTTTGTGTTGTGGGGAAAGTTACCTTCCATGATAGGTGTCGAATGTGGGTTATAGAGAAAGAGTTTTCTTTTTCCAAACTACATTTTATTGCTATGCATGGCATTATACTCAGTCTAGTAACCAATTTACCATTGATATAGATGGATTTATTTATTTATCCACTCCACCACATCCTTGACTGGTCTTGTTTGTTTCTTAATGGAATTAGAAAATTGAAAATGCATGTATCATTCTAGGCATGCACCAGATTCCATCTTGTTTATCAAATTCTTTTTGCTAAGCAATTCGTGCAGGGTCAGGTATTCTTGATTGACTTGGAATTTTGAGGAAGGGTAAGCTTCAAGGTTGGCTGAAAAAAGCATCTGAATCTTATTCTCATCTTCATTCTAAAGATTGCATTGAAGATAGCTTGGATTGCAGATCAAAGGATGCATCTCATCCTTTACTTTATATTCTTTTGTTATCTAACTTAAGGAATTTTTAAAAGCCTAAGTATTGTATGATTGAGATAATACTTATATCGATTTATCGAATGAAGAATCTTTATCTTTTATAGAAATTTTGTGTTTATTATGATATAAATGGAATTATCAAATGAAGCTATGGAAGGAAAAGTGAAATGAAATAGGCTTATTAAGGAATTATGAGTTTATTTAAGAATAAAGAGTATTTCATTTTATTATTGAAATTAGAACGATTTATGTCTTTACATTTTGGTATCAAGGCACTAGGTTTGAAACACTAGGGCCTATGACCATTACGCTAAAGAAACATTCCTTGATACAAGAATTGTTAAATTGTAATAGGTTCTAGAACTACTAGAGATGGATCAAGTAACAAGAATGAAAGACTTGACCAAATTCTTGATCTTTTGAATTAGTAGAATGCTAGGAGGGAAGGAATTGAACAAGAAGCTTGAAGAGTTGGTGAGGTTCTAACAACCTCATACAAGAAGAACAACCTAGTAATGAATTTCCTAGAGCTGAGGAACAACTTGATCATTGAGTTAGGATTCAAGGGGAGCCAACTAAAGATTTAAAAAGGACATTCCCACCTAAGTTCGATGGTAAGACCATTGGTAATGGTGTTGAATCTTAGGTAATTGAGATGGAGAAGTATTTTGAACTTTGTAACATGACAAATGAAACTAAAGCAACATGGGATGCTTATCAAAGCCCGATTTATAACTCTAGGGCCTATGAGTTTGCTTCATGAATAAAATCATGTGCTTCATAAACTTTCTGTTGGATATCTAACACACAATACTTGTTAATTAAGAAGGAGCACAAAGCTTTTACAATGTGAATTGATGACAACTGTGTACGGGAAATGAGGGTGACTGCGTAAAAGTCTGACTCAAAAGGCCCACAGACAAATGAGACTCTTGGTGTGAGTTATAAGAACGATTTGAAATAGTTCAACTTCCCAAGGGGTGTCCCATTGTTCTCTATCTCACAGGATCCCTAAAGTCAATGTCTTTTCTCTCATATTACTGAGCAAAGTGCCTTAGGAATGACAACTCCAAGAACGAGTGATATTTGATTATTATGTATGAATGCATTCCTAGATATGTATGATATTGAAACTATGATGATTAATCTAGCATAAAGATGATGATAAGTATAGCTAATTATCCTAGTAATGATATACTAGTCTAACATGGATATTCTATGATATTAAAATAATTCTAAATGCTTATTAAGATGGTTTAACAAAGAGAGGCTAAAATTCTTAGTAATTAGACTATAAGTTTGATACCTAAAATCTTCTATATTGATAATGAGGAATGAGAGCTCTATTTATAGGAAAAATAGGGCAATGGATGGTCAAGATTGAATAATCTTAACAAGGGCTAGGATTGGAAGTTAATCAATACATGTTCACAATTCTCACCAATGAAATGGTGACTATGTCGACTTGAATTTCATCCTCAGAATGCTACCTGCAACAAGTTAGTTTCACAAAATACAAAGGAAATGCTACAGTAAATCCAAACTCAACCAATGAAACTACATGAAATACATATAAAATAAAAATACTATTATTACCTTCATGGTTTATGTCTCATTGTGTCCTAACTCCACTATTCCTAGTTCCAGATGGTGTGCTCTCAGACAAGCACTGATAACATCCAAGATTGCATATGAAGAATGGGCTGATAACTAATCGTTCACAAATGCTATAATATGCAATGCTAAATGTCTATGCTAAAATGATTATGCTAAAATGCTAATTACTATTTGCTTCAAGATTGAAAACTCGCAGATGCATAAGTTTTACAAATGATTAGCTTGCAAATTCACTTGAAATCTAACTCTCTCTCAACTAAAACTCTTGATTTTATAGACCTTGAGAGGATAAGATGATGTGGCTCAGATCAATGGTCATGATCAAATCTGCAGATTTGGATGGCTGTGAGAAAAAGTGAAGGTTGAGAGAAAGGGGGGTGGAGAAGACAAGTGTCACTCATCTCACCTTGACTGGGTTGCTGACTGAGGGAATCTAGGGATGGTTGGAGAAAATTTAGGCATGAGAGGACAAGTGGACTCAAGTCCTTTCTAAGATGTAGGGATGTTGGAGAGAATTTAGAAGGAGGTTATGAAATATGTGTACGTACACAATATTTCATTAAATTTGGAGGTTGGAGATAAATGATGAATTGATATTTAAGAAATATTAATTTCCTTAGCCACATGATGGTCTGAGATTTTGCCAAGATCTAGAGGCAATGGAAAGCACAAATAAGAGAGACAAAATAGATGATAGGAATAAACTGTATTCTATCAAGATGCAAAATATGATCAACTAGATCATTACAAAATATAGATTGATTTCCTGTACAAACAATGTAGATGAGCCTCCTTATATAGGCAAGGCTAGGGATATGTGAGCACACAAACATGACATGTGGCTCAATAAGAAACAAGGGTAGGTAGGAAATAGGTGTGGGTAGGTAGGAGAAACAATATAATATTCCACATGAGGGGGATCACCCACTGAATGTGGAATGTAACAACAAGATAAGACCACAAAAGGTGGAAATTCTCCTACACACACTATCCCAATGTGACACAAACACCCAAGTGTCTCATACCCAAACTACTATGAAATGCATGTACCTAAGTAAACTTAAGTAAGGTGTAATAATACCCAAGATGAATAATTATTTACACCAACACCCCCCCTTAAGTACAACTTAGGGGAATGCACTAAAGTCTACAATGCAACTAAGCAATGCAAGATGGGTCTCGGCTACTGGGCCATGTTCGGTACCTATGCACAAATGCAAATTCAATCTCTCACAAACGAGGAAAGAGAGAAAAACCCAATGGGAAAAAACCCTCCCCCAAAAGAGAGATGATGAAAGTACATAATGCTCTCAATGATGAATGAGAAGAACAAAACTGTGTCCCCCCAATAAGAGAGAAGAAGAGACCATGAAGCCCCCCCTCAATGTCGAATCTCCTACAAAGACGGTCCAATGGTGATGACCAAAATGCCTCCCCATAAGGAAGAAAGAGAGTCAATGCTGCACCAATAATGTCAAAGTGTGACAAAGCTAGGTACCATGTCGATGACGATGAATCACTCGTTGCAACAAAATAAAGATCAAGCATGGAGACAAACTATTGTGAGCATCATCTGGATACTCAGAAAAAGCAGAAATATTGGTACAATCCAAGTCTCATGGGAGCCATGCATAAATGTGTACAATCTAAGTCTCAACTGGAGCCATGCACCAAGTCTCACAAGATATTCCTAATCTACGTGTACAAGAGGATTACATCAAATAGTCAACAAAAACAAGATACAAAGAGGTGTGACACTTTATGATAGTGCGAGTACAACATTGCTCATGCAAGAGCATACAACATGATAGTGCAAATCTAGAAACATGAAAATGATGCCACCAAGAAGCCCTATAGAATATTGTAGAAAAAGAAGCCTCCGATTGGGATGTGGCCGAGAGATATAAAGGAGCAAATCAACCCCCCCCCTTGACTGTCGGTTGGAAGCACTGCAAGACAAGTATGAAGTGACAAGAAAAAAATGTTCCCAATTTGACTTATTAAATGATGTTTGTGTTTTTAAAAGATTTTAAAAATCTAAATAAAAACAATTTATTAAAACCCATGCAAAAAAATCTTTATTAAAAAATAAAGAAAAAATTCAAAAAGGCGATAGTCATTTTTTTCAAAAAAATGAAATTAGAAAAAAACTTTAATAATAATTTATTAAAGAAAAAAAACTTCATAAAAAAGTTTATTTTTTTATTATTAAAAAAACATATTTTTAAAAAAATAAGAAAAAGATGATTTTTTTATTTATTAAAAAAAAATAAAAATCAATGTACCCCCCATGTGAGGAGGGGCCTACAAGTACACTGCGGAACCACCGCAGGTACACTGCGGGGCCACAATGCTTGCGGACACCCGCAGGTACATTGCAGAGCCGCAGGTACTGTGTTGTTACCCGCAGTGCCTGCGGTACTCACAAGTGGCCTGCGGACCAAAAAAGACCCCCAAATTATTATTTTTTTCGCCTTTTAAAAAAAACGAAAACAAAAAACGATGCCCCCCCTTTTTGATAAAATTTAAATTTTTTTATTTTTTGCAAAATTTCCGAAAAAAATAAAACGGAAAAAATTTTTTAAAAAAAATTAGACCTGTACCTGCAAGCCCGTATGGCAAGCTAGGAGGGGAGATTTTTCCAACTCGAGGTGACGGAGGCCGATTTCGATGAATTGATAGTCAATCTTGGGGTTTTTGGGCCTTTTGAGCGCAATATTGATGATGGATTTGGCCAAAAATGGTCCAAAACTGCAGATCGGTGTCGAGACAAGTCACCACCCTCCACCTTCAAACGGCTCTAGATTTGGCCTCGGATGTCAGATTTGGATAAAATAAAAGATGATTATTAATTGCTCAAACCTCCATAATCTAATGGTGACCTCAGATCTGACCCAACAAGCTCCAATAATAACTTGCAATGGAAAGCTCAAAAAATGGAAACCCCAAATTTCTCAATTGGCAAACCAATGGCACTCTAATGGCTCTGATACAATGTGTGACATGGACTAGCTCTGATACCATGTGAGATTTTGCCAAGATCTAGAGGCAATGGAAAGCACAAATAAGAGAGACAAAATAAATGATAGGAATAAACTATATTCTATCAAGATGCAAAATATGATCAACTAGATCATTACAAGATATAGATTGATTGCCCGTACAAACAATGTAGATGAGTCTCCTTATATAGGCAAGGCTAGGGATATGTGAGCACACAAACATGACATGTGGCTCAATAAAAAACAAGGGTAGGTAGGAAATAGGTGTGGGTAGGCAGGAGAAACAATATAATATTCCACATGAGGTGGATCACCCACTGAATGTGGAATGTAACAACAAGATAAGTCCACAAAAGGTGGAAATTCTCCTACACACACTATCACAATGTGACACAAACACCCAAGTGTCTCATACCCAAACTACTATGAAATGCATGTACCTAAGTAAACTTAAGTAAGGTGTAATAATATCCAAGATGAATAATTATTTACACCAACAGATGGATGAGTTGGCAAAGGGAAGATGAAGTGGAGATGGAAGGTGAGTTGGATAAGAGGGATTAAATAATTTAAGAAATTATTTAATATTTGAGACTATAGGATAGGAGAATAACCATTAAATATTAGATATTTAATTGATTGAAGGAGATAATTAAATATTAGATATTTAATTAACTTGGTTAGAAGGATAATTAAATATTAGATATTTAATTATTTAGAGGAATAGGATAGATGAAATAATTAATAAAATATTTCAATTAAATTAATTAATAGAAAGACACGAAATGAATTAAATAAATTAATCTTTTTGAATTAACTATTTAATAGAAGAATAATTATAAAATAAATATATAATATTTATTTAATCGCTCATAGCCATTTTATGTGTATACATTTTGCCCCTCTTTGAAATGATGTCGAGACAACATTGTTTCAAAGATTAAATCAAGTCTCGATAGCGCGCCTAATGGAGATAAAAATCCTGATTGTGTGCCCCCTCGAGAGATTGATTGTGAAATTGTTGAAAATTTTGGTTTGAATGATTGATCTCGTGATAATTGAAAAGTTTTGTCAATTAAATTCAATTGTAAGAAACAAATTAAACTGCCCCATTGAAAAGCATTAATTAAATCGATTTCTTAGAGCTAATCGGTTTGTTTGAATAGATAGCTCTAAAAAACCGATTTATTTTCTGATGTAAGAGCATAGCAGAGTTTTGATTGAACTCAGTGATTGATAGAAAACCATTGTTGATTGGTTTAAAATGATTTGATAGCATGATTCGCTTCATTTGGAAAATATTGATATGATAGATTAGTGATCTCTTTGATTTGATAGATAGATGAGTGATGATCGATCAAATGCTCTTGGTAAACAGGAGAAACTTGATGTTCTCCAGTGTCGGGAGAAATTCTCAACGATGCGACACTTAGTGCCAGAGCTTACATAGGAAAAGGTGAGACATATAGATGCCTGCAGATTACGTCACTTGTTATACATGCCTAATATTACCCATAATAGGGGTTGTTGACAATGTTATCCAAGAGATGGCATAGCAAGCATTACACTTTCCACCTACCCACGGGTTAGATTAGTGTGACACTTGAGGATGTGTATCGGATTCTGCATATCCCAGTAACTGATGAGCTAGTGCAGTATGATTTTTAGGATCGTGAAGGGACAGAGGTAGGCAGAGCCATATTTGGTGATGAGAGCATTAGGAGAGAAGATATTTGATGGGAGGATATGATTATGTATTACGAGACTCACCCTGTGATTCTTGCAGGTTTGATTGGGGGATTTATTTGTCCAGATAGGAGATCTCAAGGTTTTTATGTTGGTTGGGGTGAGATTCTTCAGAGCATGATGCAAAATCAGACTTGATATGTGTGGGGTGATTGTATTCTTTCTCATTTATATCATGATCTTCATCAAGTTGTTTATGATGAGAGTGCTAGTCTATCAACAAGATGTACACTTTTGCAAATCTGGTGCTGGGAGCACATTGCTATTACTCGGCCTATCCATCATAGAGTTCATGGAGAGAGACAGCCATATATTTATCTATATGCAGGTATCCTTACTCAACATAAGCTAGGTAAGATGGAGTATTGGTGTTGGGTTCTTGATTCATTGGATAGTGTTACTTGGAGACCATATGTTGATTGTGAGTTGTGGATAGATGATGAACGGACATTACCATTTATTATGCAGAGTAGATATATTATGGGTCAAACTCCATACATTGTGTAGAGATAGTTGATGAGTCACATTCTTAACAGTTCGATATCGTTCAACCTATGCCTACTGGTGTCACGATATATGCTCAACAGTATAGAGATAGAAGAGATTGGGGACCTTCTTTGTCATTTGAGATTGCTCATGCAAAGTTTCTTGCTACTCCAAGAGTGGCTTATGATATGAGATTACACATTCTTGCTCATGGTATTACTACAGATTATGCTCAATACATACTAGCTCATCCATTTCCTTGTATTACTGATCCAATAGATCCTCCTCCCAACTTACGAGATGAGGATGATGATTCGGATGATCCAGGTGTCAGGAGACGGAGATGGAGATGAGAGCTTAGGGCTACTCAGAAGGCCGAGGGAGCTGGAGATGAGGGTGGGGATGGAGGTGGTGGCAATAGGAGACCTGGACGGAGAGGAGGTCGATTGAGAGTCTGTGGAAGACCGTTTGGACAAGTTGGTAGGATTGAGAGACCGCATCCTATGGGTGGGAGAGATGGTGGACGGATTGAGAGGGATACTGGCAGGGCAGGGATGAGATCACCGAGAGGGTTGCCATTGATAGGAGGAGGTAGGATGACTGGACTAGATGGGGGTTGCAGGAGAGGCATTGATTATGGCCAGATTCAGCCAGACTCTAGGGTTATTGCAGCTCATGGTGGAGATGATGAGGATATAGAGGGTCATGTTCCATTTATTCCAGTAGGTGGACAGGGATGTGGAGATGAGGGTATTGGGGTTCATGTGCCACAATAGGATGTGCCAGAGCAGGATATGCCAGAGTAGGATATGCTAGAGCAGGATATGCCAGAGCAGGAGACCATTGATAGTCTTGGAGCACAGATTGATCAGCTTAGAGCATAGATACAGACACTCATGACAGAGAGAGACATAGTTGTTAGGAGACAATAGGATACTCAGGGCCTTCTTGATCATATCAAATAGGTTGGATTGAGCACTCTCTCAGCTGATACTATTAAAGCACTAGCTCAGGCCGGGAAGGAGACTTCCCATTGGCGACAACTATATGAGGATTTAGTCACTAAGAGCCAAAGAGAAGGTAGCTATCATACCACCACGTTGATGGATACTAGCAATGGTGGAGTCATGGGACCTCCTTAGAGGAGTGGTGATCATGGGAGATAGGCATATGGAGGATCTTCTCGTCCATAGCCATAGAGACAGGCAGAGTTAGGTGGTAGTGGTACAGGACAACCTTGACTTGACTTTGTATTGATGAGGCATTTGTACTTTTGATTTAATATCATTGTATACTTGGGATTTTATTGTTTTATGATGATCTATATGCAGACATGGACTCTATATGATGATCTTTATTATGCATGTTATTCTATATGATGATGATCTTTATGCATGTTATATGGATGCAGTGATTAGATGGATGATGTTATGATATTTTCTTTTCTTTTCATTATGATGATGACCTATATGATGCAATGATGAATGCTTTTGATTTTTGATGCAATTGAAAATGATTACTAACTTAAATGATGTAAATGCAATGATCTATATGGGAATGCAATTGAATGATTGATTTGTATTTTTGATGCACATGAATGCAAATGAAAATGATATGAAAATGCAAATGTTATAGTGATGATGATTATGAATGCTATGTTTAATCAAACCTATAATGATATATGCTTATAATGATGAATGATTATAAGTGAAAAAGATGCGACTATGACCTTCAAAGATAAAAAGAACTACAATGAGAATGATTCTAATGCAAAATGATGATTACTACATGATTAATGAAATGAACTTAATTGAATGCAAACTAATACAATGATTAAAATGCAACTAAATTAAATGGATGATGATTTTAAAATGATTCTAAAGATGAATGAACCTATGATGATCAAATATAAATTATTTTTGTTTGTCCAAGTATACTCAATCTTTAGTTTTTATCGTTAATCTCTGAATGAAATGAAATGCTTATAATGCATCTGACAATGAATTCTTATAATGCAGATGAATAATGAGCTAATCTAAAATGATGAGCTAACTAAAAATTATACTACCATTCTTCATATGTTATCTTCTAACAGTGCTTGATTTCATCATTGAGCTTTAAAATGATGTAAGAGAATACACTCAACTTGAAATAATGATCCAAGATGACTTGAGTATTTCTTACATGGATTTCGATATAGCAAGTTAATACAAGCAACTTGTTATAATGAATCAAGTTGACCTGAGTATTGCTTGCAGAACAGACAAGGATTATCTCCTTTCATGCATGACTTGGAACGTCCTCCTTGATCTTTTGTCGATCATATCCTGAGACAATTAAATACCTTAGTGAGAGATAAACCACAAACAACAATCAAAAGAAAAATAATCATGCCCCATCATAGCTTCTCTAGTCATGGACATCCTTGAGTCACATAGAGTACATGATTAGCAATAAAATCAAGATATAAACACTGGATCTTGTATGTCATTCACATGTTCTTATGGTCATTAACTGATATAATCATCTTGATGAATGATCTTTGATAATCCTTTATTACTTGCTAGTTGATTCTTCAGTTTTTGAGTTTCACGATTCAGTTGTTATAAGATGCCTTGATCTTCATTGCTTTGTTGCTTGTTATCTGTTTCAAAACCCTAGGTATTTTTGGTTTTTCTAAGTTTTTTGAATGTTTTGGATTTTCAAAGATTCAAAAGATCACCTTAGCAAAAGGAATTAGGATTTTTCCCCCAACGGAAACAAAAATTTATTATGGATGTCTGAATTGATCAAGATCCAAACTATGGAGGGATACGAATGCAGATTGATTGATTGATAAAATCTAAGATAATGACTATGACAAGAGTGTCAAAGATTGATAATTGTTGGTAAGATGCATATTTTCTGCCAATGGTTTAGAGCAATGGATGCAAAAGATAACTTGTATGCTCCTGATCCATATGCTGCTACTATGACAAAAGGTCCTAGCCAATTTGGTTCAAATTTTTCCTTCTTTTCTCGGTTTTGCTGATTTCTTGGATTCTCCCTTAGAATTATATATCCAATCTGAAACATGTGTGGCTTGACTCTATGGTTATAACTTCTTTTCATTCTTTGTTTATATACTTTCAAATGATCGATTTTATTTTGGCGACGTTCCTGAATCAGTTCAAGTTCCTGGAGTCGAGAGACTCATTGTTCTTCTTCTAGTATATGACCTTTCAAGGATACTCGTAGAGAAGGTATCTCTACTTCTATAGGTAATATGGCTTATGATCCATAGCCAAACAATATGGAGTTGCCCCCATTGGAGTGTGGATGTTGGTTTGGTATATGCCCATAGAGCAGGATTTAGTTGAATGTGCCAATCTTTTCCAGCTTCAATGACTATTTTCTTTAGAATTTTCAAGATAGTTTTGTTTCATGCCTCACCTTGACCATTTCCCTGTGGATAATATGGAGTAGAAAACCTATGTTGGATATGAAATTGTTCACATAGCTCCTTCACATCTTGATTCTCGAATGGTCTTCCATTATCAGTGATAATGGTCATAGGAACTCCATAGCGATAGATTATATAATTCAAAATGAATGATGATATTTGTTTTCCTATTATTGTTGTTAGAGGCACTGCTTCAATCCATTTAGTGAAATATTTAGTAGTAGTCAAAATAAATTTATGTCCATTAGAAGATGAGGGATTTATCTTTCCTACCCAATCAAGGCCCTATTGAGAAAATGGCCATGATCCTGTCATAGGATATAATTCTTGTGCTGGTGCATGGATGAGATTCTCATGGATCTGACATTGTTTGCATTTCCTATCATATGTGAATGAATCTCTCTCCATAGTAGGTGAATAGTAACCCATACGAAGAATTTTCTTAGCCAGTGTTAAGCCACTTGAGTGTGTTCCATAAATACCTGCATGAACTTTGATAAGAAATTTCTTAGATTCTTCTTGTTCAAGACATCTCAACAAAGTACCATCTAGACCATGCCTATATAGAATATCTTCAATAATGGTATAGCGAGAGGACTAATGGATAAAATTACTTTTCTGATTGTAGGATAGGTCAAGAGGAAGGATATTCTCTTTTAAGTACTGATAAGTTTGACCGTATAAGGATTGAATGGTTCCTAATATATGGAAAATTATGTAGATATGTTGGGATTGAATGGTAGGGGTTAAGATATCTTCCACGAGAAATTTCTAACGATGTTGATTGTCCTTATTTTGCAAGAGAGATGTTATTGTAGCCATTGCATCTGTTGCTTTATTCTCATTTCTTGGAATCTGGGTGAATGATACTTCTTTAAAGTGTTCTTTAAATGCCTCTACCAGCTCTTTGTATGGCATGAGTTTATCACCCTTAGTTTGATATTCATCATTTATTTGGTTGATGATAAATTGTGAATCACCATAGACATGTAATTCTTTAACATTCCATTCAATGGCCATTTTGAGCCTAGTAGCCAATGCTTCATATTCTGTAGTATTGTTTGTGCATGGAAACCGCAATCTATATGATTTCAGAATTGTGTCCCTGAGGTGTGATTAAAAATATTCCTACGCCTGATCCATATTGTGTATAAGAACCATCAAAGTATAATTCCCAAAAGTTTGTACTTACTGTCAGAATGTCTGCATCAGGAAATTCAATGTGCAATGGTATGTTATTTTGTAAAGGAGCTTAAGCCAATTTATCAGCAATCACCTGTCCCTTGATATCTTTTCGATCAACATACTCTATATCAAATTCACTTAGTATCATAACCCATTGGGCTAGTCTTCCTATCAAGGTTGACTTGCTCAACAAATACTTTAGTGGATTCATCTTTACTATTAGCTTCACAGAATGAATCAACATATAATGTCGCAACTTCCAAGTTGCAAACACAACGGCTAGACATGTCTTCTCTATTGAGGAAAAATTTAATTCATAGCCAACAAGTGTTCTACTGCTATAATACACTGCTCTTTCTTTTCCATCTTCATCATGTTGAGCTAGGAGAGCTCCTAATGATACATTTATCGCTGAGATATAGAGCAAAAATGGTTTCCCTTTGGTTGGTGATACCAATACTAGAGGATTCATGAGATATTCTTTGATTCCATTTGAACGAAATATTCTTATGTAGAAGATGGGTGAATTGACGACATCTATCTGCTAACTGAGAGACAAATCTCCTGATTGATTGTAATCTTCCTTGTAAAGATCACAATTGACTTATTTTCCTAGGTGACTCCATCTCCATGATGACTTTGACCTTTTTAGGATCTACTTCAATTCCATGAGCTGATATAATATACCCAAGAAGTTTTCCAGAGGTTACTCCAAATGCACATTTCTTTGGATTTAATCTCAATAGATATCTTTCCAGCCTGTCAAAAATCTTGCTTAAGATATTCAAATGTTCTTGTCTTGTATTAGATTTTGCAAGTATGTCATCTACATAATCCTCCATAAATGTATGCATCATGTCATGAAAAATTGTCTTCATAACCCTTTGATAAGTCTCTCATGCATTCTTAAGCCCAAATGGCATAACATTCCAGCAATACGTTCCCCATGCACAGGTGAAAGTTGTCTTTTCTTGATCTTCTGGTGTAATTCTTATTTGATTATATCCTGAAAAGCCATCCATTAATGAAAACATCTCATGTCTTGCTGATAAGTCCACAATTATATCAATGTTTGGTAGCGGGAAATCATCTTTGGGACATGCTTTATTTAGATCTCTGAAATCTATATAGACTCTTATACTTTTATCTAGTTTTGACATTGGTACAATACTTGAAACCCATTCTGAATAAGCAATAGGTCTTATAAAACCGACATCTAATAGTTTCTTTAGCTTGGTTTTTACAAGAAGAGAAATGTATGGATGCATCTTTCTTATCTTTTTCTTAATTGGTTTTTCTTTTAAATCCACATTAAGATGATGAATGATAAGATCTAGATTAAAAACTAGCATGTTTGCATAGGACCAAGAAAAATTTATTTGTCTTTGTTTAAATAATTCCTTTGTATTCTTTTCTCTCTTCATCTGATAATGAGGCAGCATAATGAAGTATTTTAGGGTCCTTTGATGTACCAATGTTTATTGCTTCTATTGGTTCTATTAGAATAGCAAATCTCTCTTGAAAAATATGCAGGAAGAATGTCAAACTTTCCATCTTTTGGTGCCTCAAAGAGGTTTTCACCATTAGATACGTCCTTTATTTCCCCTTTTGATTGATATAGTGTTGCCATGAAACGGTTTTCAATAGTAGGTCTCTTTCCTTGTTTTATTTCAATTTTGCGACTGGAAAGTTTGGCATTCTCCTGACTACAAGAAATGTTACTTGATTCTACAATGGAAGATACCTTAGGTGTTATGGGTTTGCTAACATTAAGATACATGGCTAATTCATGATCATTGGAAAAGACATCTAATTCACAATTTTCTAAACTATCCCAATCGATTAGTTCAGGATGAAGAAGGGGTAAGTCGTAATCATTGTCATCGTTAGGTATTTCAAAGTTCATGACATAATGATCATAATTTCGCATAGAGCAGGTAATGTCATAGATCAAATGATTTTGAGAATTGTCTCTCCCAAGTGTCTTCCAATTAGTTCTAACAAAGTCAGTATTAGTATTTCTTAGCTCACACTCAAGTGGTTCTTCAACTGATGTTTGTCCCTTAAATGAATGGATTATATCAACACACACGTCTTTAATACTGCAAATTCCTTCTTGATTATTTTTAATGACTTCATTTGCATTTTGGAGTTGACATACTTGTGTACATGATAAAGAGAATTCTTTTGCTAGATTTTGTCTCCTTTCAAACTCAACTTCTTCTGGATTAATAGTCAATCCTACTTGACTATTTCTTAATTTTTCTATGGTTCTGCCACATCCTGATACATCTTATTCCTTTTTTAATTGAAATCTGATATTTCTAGATACTTGATCTATCTCTGTTTGTACTTCTTGTGGCATTAATTCTTTGTCTTTGTCATTCCCTTTCCTTTGTTTTTTTGTATATGCCTATTTTCTCTGAATTTTGAGTTCTTCTTGTCTTCTTTCTAACTCCATCTTTTGTTTTGTAATAGATAAGTTTTCCTCTATAATAGTTGTTTGTTCTTCATTGTTTTCTTTATTTTATGTACTAGATAAGACATCTAGACCCCATTCATACTCATTTGAATCTGTCTCTGAACCATGGTCTAGGACTACCCCACTATACCATATAGGGATGTTACATGATGCAAAAAGTTCCCTAATTTCTGCCATATCTATTTTTACTGCTTCAGGAATATGTTGTTCAGATTCTGCATTTGCTTGTATTTCTTGAACTTGTTGACAAGATTCTTCTTTTCCTTTGATGGTAATCTCTTCTTCTTGCTTCTCATGTTCTTCTTGTTTCTTTTGTTCATTGGATACTATTTCTACTGCTTGATGTAGTTTTTCTTGCCAATTTTCTTCTTTAGAGGTTGACTTATTTCTCCACTTTGATTGTTGATAATTATGGTGCTTTTGATTTGACTTTCGATATCCAAGTCTTGACTTATCTTCTTTAGATTGTGAGTGGGGACAAATTGGTTCTGAAATACCTTGATGTCATTTACCAATTGTTCCTTTTCCTTCATATCCCATTTTTTTTATGATTTCATAACCTTTGCCATATTGTTTAATGGGAATATTAACTTCTGCAGTTGTTGCTATAGTTTCAGTTTCATCCTTGTACAACCAACCAAGAATGTCTTTGTCTTTGGTTTCTTCATCAAGAGTTCCATCTCTAACAAATGTTTCATTAAACATATCTTTTGATTTCTCTGGGGTCTTTAATTGGATATTTGTAGGCTTTCCATATGACTTAGGGGAAAGTAGAAAATTATGCAAAGAATATTTTCCCATTCCTTCATCATTTAATTTGAGCTTTTTCTCAAAGCTTTCCCATAACTTTTCTTGAATTTCTTTGGTAGGATATATTGATTCTCTATTATGTGGAACTCTTTTATCTTATGTTGACTTCAAATTATTGTAGTATTGACTAGAATCTGTAATTATAGTGATCTCTTGTCCTTCATGAGGAAATTTTACACATTGATGATACGTAGAAGGAATTGCTTGACTATTGTGAATCCATGGCCTTCCTAGAAGAATGTTGTAAGAGAGGTTCAAATCTAAAACCTAACACAATGTATTCCTTTCCATAGGTCCTATTTTGATTAGTAACACCACAGTTCCTTTAGAAGAACGTTCTACTTCATCATAAGCTTTAATGGTTATTTTCTTCTTTGGATCTACTGCATTTTTTGAATATCCGAAAGCTTGTATCAAACTCAATGCACAAATGTTTAAGTCGACTCCACCATCTATGAGTACATGTTTGACATGTGTTTAATTAATAGTGACTTCAACATGTAAGAGAGAATTGTGAGGATGTTGTAAGGATGCGTCATCATTTTCATAAAATGATAAGCAATGAGGGGCTATAAGGTGTCCCACCATATTTTGGAATTGATATATATCCAAGTCTTTTGAAACTATTGTTTCCACTAAAGCTTTTTCCAAAATTTCCTTATGCATAGGTGAAACTTTGAGAAGTTCCAGAATTGACATTTGAGCGAGTATTCTTTGTAATTTCTCTACTAAATTGTATTGTTGTGAAGTGGATGTTGGGTCTTTTGTTATACCTAGAAAGGTAACCTTTGCTTTGCTTCTTGTAATAACATTGATTTGCTTTGAAGGTGGATTATCTTTAACAATGATAACATTTACCACATCATCATATGTATAAGTGTAATTCTCTTTGGCTTTTCCTTTGTCATATTTTAATTGGGATGGTTCACCTTTGTCATAATTTGGAAGTGGAGTTTTGAAAGCTAGGTGTGATTTATTTATCTTGTGGCTATCCACTGTGATAGTTCCATTATCGATTAGATCTTGGATAAGGTGTTTCGATGTTTGACAATCATTTGTTTGGTGTCCTTTATTCCGATGGTAATTACAAAAATGATTGTCATTCCACCAATTTGGCTTGACTGGTGGTTCATAACTTCTTCCTTCTGGTAAAACAATCAATTTGTTGGCAAGAAGAGTTTTTAAAGCTGATTCCAATGGTTCTCCAATGTTTGTGAATTTCCTCTGAGGATTGGAGAAGAAGGACTTGGTCTTATTATTTTATTGATTGTTATTGTTTGGGATTTGACTATTGGAAATGTGCCTCGAATTAACTTGTTTTGTGTACAGGCTGATCAGAATAATCTACCCCGATGGAACAACTGGAGAACATGATGTATCCTTATTATTCAAGTTTCGGAGTAGCAATGTTCATGTTAAGCCGATGGACCGATGGTTAGTGTTACACCGATGACCCAATGAAGTCACCTTGGCAATTAGGATGTCATCGGCTATCAAAGGAGTTTGCTGAATGATATGTCGATAACCCGATGGATTCGCTTTGGTTGACTTTGGTGTTATCTAGGTAGCCAGTTTGGGTGTGTTTCCAATGAGTGGATGAAACTAACTAATTTCTATTGGTGATTAGGATGACATGGTTGGTTGCTACACCAATACTCGATGAGTCTGCCTTCATTGGTATCGGGGATCGGGGTAGCCAGTTTGGTTGTCTTGTTGATGACCCGATGGAGTTGCCTTTGACAATCGAGGTATCATCAGAGATCGGGAGAACCTGTTGGGTGCTATGCCGATGGACCGATGGACCCCTCTTCTTGGTCATCAGAGATTGGGGAAACTATGGAAGCAGATTAGCGATGGCCCGATGGAATCGTCTTAGGGTCATCGAGAGATTGGGTCTACCTGTTGAAGGATATCCCGATGAGCCAATGGAGCCAACCTATTTGGAGCTAGATTAGTGGAGTCATCTACTAGTTCACTGGGAGATCAGAGCAATGCATTTGTGGTCTTTCTGATGGCCGATGGAGTAGAGGCTGACTACGAGTGTGTGTTTGAACCGAAGTCCAAAAGGTGAAACACTTAGACACTGAATATGGTCTTGTCGATATATATGAATACAAACTGACCCGACTTCCTCACGAATGTGGGATAATGGATGAGTTGTGAATATAGGATGATTGATGGTTAGACTTCCTGGCAGTTGGAGTGACTAACTATTGTGTGAACTGCATTCGATAAATGTAATTAGAGTAGCCAAAGGAAACCAAAACGCAATGTTGGTTAGGTGGATGGATGTTACTGAATGACAGACCGTTAGAATCCATAACGGTTATGCTTAACCGATATGTTGTAATCGATGGCTGATATAAATGTTGCCAGAGATGTAACCGAAAGAGTAAGAGAGGTTACTGTGTGATGTATGGTGTGGAGTCCTATTGGAAGCCTGAGTGTTCTGCATAGGTGATGACTATGATCTGAACATAGATTCTGAGAGTAAATGACTGTGAAGAGGATCTGTAACTTTATTGTAACCTTCTGTTAACTTTGAATAAAGTGATCTCTCTTTGGTGGTGGGTTTTGTTTTAACCATAAGGTTTTTCCCACGTAAATCTGGTGTTAACTCTCTATTGTGTTTTCTATGTGATTAGTTTTTCATTAGTCTGTGTATATCTTAATGTTCTACAAAATAATTTAAAGACATACTTGCTTTATTCCCCTTAGAATTGGTGTTAGGAGAGCATTTTCTGCACTGTGCTTTCCTTACATTGACTTGATAGATTAAAAATTGGTTGTTGTTGTTTTGTAGCACTATTATCGTCATTTCCTCCATTGCTGACATTCTTATTCTTTGACTAGAACTTGGGTTTGTCATTCTTGTTGTTATTGTAGGAATTATTGTAAAGTTTTAGCTATCCTTTCTTTACCATCGTGTTCTCTATTTTCAAACCATTCTCAATCATCTTGGCAAAGGAGGGAGGACATTGCATTCTTAGTCAATAACTCATTTCACTGATAAGATTATCAATGAATGTGTCCATTTTTTCTTGATCAGGCACATCTCTTGGATGCCTATTAAAAATGTGTTTCCATCATTATAAGAATATCATAAAAGATTCACCATTCTTTTGTTTAACATTGCATAAATCCAAAATTGTTATCTCGATCCTTATATTGTACGAGTATTGTGAAATAAATATATTCACGAGTTCTTCAAAAGATTTGATTCCGGATGGTAATCTTGAAAACCACTCCATTGATTGTCCATTTAAACTCCTAGGAAAAAGATACATAAGGTAAGTTTCATCATGAGCAAATTCCATACTCATAGTACAAAACTCCTTAATGTGATCCCGAGGATTGGATTTTCCATCGTATTTGTCATATTTAGGGATCTCGTAATGTTGTGGAAATGGTACCATATTAAAAATTTTATCTAAAGGATATGGGCATATATCTTCCAATGAATACTTCTTGGAGCTTATTCCATTTTGCATATCTTGCATTTGTTGTTGTAGAGTTTGTATTTGTTGAGTAAGGTTTAACAACGAATTATCCATATAGTTTCTCCTTGTTTCTTCATAAGTTCTTTTATCACTACACTCTTTTCTTGTATCATCATGTTCTTTTCTCGTCTCTTCATGACTTTATTTGTTCACATCTTCGTAATTGTATAATTTGTGTTTTGGGTGTTACTTGCCTCCGCATCTTGTTTGAAGCTTTCTATGTTAAAGTCTTGTGGTAATTTAGCTCCAGGTTTTGCCAACATCAAGAGATATTTCTCTTTTTGTTTTGCCAACAATTTTTCCATTAGCCTATCTTGCTCAAGGTCTCTAATGGTATTATTGACTGCTTCTTCATCAACAGCGGTATACCCAAAAGTTTGGAATACAGGATTATCTTCTTCCTCCATTTTTTTTTTGTTTTCTAAGTTGTTCGTATTGAGCTCTAGTCCAAACTGGCATATGATTATTTCAAAAATTTTGAAATTTCCAAAGGACAAAGTCAATAGGTGATTAATGGTTTAGGAAGATATGCTTTATTGATTATACCGCTATTGTTTGTTCATTGTGATAAGGCATCTCTTTGTTGAAAATCACATCCTTGCAAAATTTCTCTGTCAAACTCTATACCTCAGCCACGTAAGTAGTGACGAAAATGGTGTAGGAATGTCCTATGTTTTAATAAGATCTTGCGATTGATGTACAAGAATATTATTCTTTTCTGAGTATCTTTATAACTAGGGTTTCTTTTCTTAAGGTGATACTTAAAAGTCATATAAGCATCTGACAGTTTACAAGTTTGTTTGATTCCAATGTTGGTGCAATTCTGATTTTGATATAACCTAGGTTCAAAATAGGAAAGATATATCCAAGATTATGAACATAGGATAAAATGATCAAGCTTCGTGATAGAGGATTTGGTTATCCTGATGAGAGACTTGACAATAATGTTGATCTTTTGCGCTTAAGATTTTTGAATCAATAGCTTGTTGAATGTTTATGCTTATAGAAGCCTTTCGGGAATAGCATGTTGAATTAGTGACCCAGTTGTTGAGCTAGTTTGAAAATACGTCATGGTTTAGAGATAAATCTACTCAAGAAGTATTTTGATACTGATGTTTTGAAACTTTATTTTGATTTGGTGTTCAAATGTTGGAAAGTCTTTGTACTACCCTTTTGATCAATTTTTTTGGCAATTGGTTGGATTTTTGCTCACTCGTAGATAATGATCTTTTTCAATTTTTGACCATTTGGAACATGTTTTTTTTTTTTTTGATAGGTAATTGGCCAAAGCCTGAATAGATTTTGACTGGAGCTATGAACCAGTGGGGCCACAGTAGGGGGCCCCATCCCCATTACATATCTTTGAATTATTATTATTATTATTGTTGTTGTTGTTGTTGTTGTTGTTGTGCTTGATTAGATTGACCCCAAGACCTTCCCCATCCTATGGAAGGCCAAGAGTCATAGCTTAGAATTCCTCTTTAGATGTCCCTATTGGGAGTTCAACTTGGGTCTCCACCATGAGAACCCAGTGTTTTAACCAGTTAAGCTCAACCCCTTGGACACCATTTGGGACATGTTACAGACATAGAAGACACAATGTTTAATAAACAAAATGCACAAGCAAGTACAAATCTTATGGTAGGCTGAGGCAAATCTCACATGGGGTTTCCCCCGAGGCTACGTTATTCAAAGTGGATATTTAGATGCTTGACCCCACTGGCTCCACCCTCGGCACTCACTTCTCCGGGGCAGCCAAGCACCAGTTTCCATAAAAACTCCCCATGGAAAAATTTATATCTCTACTAAGAACCATATGTGTATGAGTCGCTTCAAAGGTCCGAACTCCTACGCCAACAACTAGAAGGATTTTGGCAACTAGTACATGTGGTTTTTAGTAAAGGATTCTGGTCATGTGGCCATACATGCAACACTTTCAACTCTGTAAATACAAAAGGTTCCCAGCCTATAGAGGTTACGCTCCATAGGGTTTATGGGGAAACATAGTGTCGGTATGAACTTATCAGTACATGTTGTTTGCAAATTTCATCACAAACACGATTTATTTAGATTGGATTGGAAGGACTCGGTATTATCGCATTTCCTCTTTAGGTCATTCCCCTCTCACTGGCCCCCTCAAGGCAGCTCAGAAGGCAGGCCCTCTAAAGGTTATACATAAAAGAAAGTAGGTCTGGTTTTATGATCACCGTATGATGGTGAGAGCATACTTACCTACTACTTCATCAAGCATGAAAAACACAAGTTTATTTTAACCTTTTAAAGTCTATGTGCAACTATTTTAAAGAAGTCACTCAAAATGCAAGTTGCATGTTGTCAATTTATCCCCTTAGTTAAACTAAATGAACAAGACATGATGTGTTACTTTCCAAAATAGAGCTCTTAATTAACTAGGTGAGGAAATGCATAAAATTTGCTTTAAACACAATCTTGCACATGCATGTTAGTAGATTGAAAAATTTAAGCTCTGGGACATTCGGACCTGCAAAGAAATGTTGTCAGTTGCAAACAAAAGCGTTGTCTTAACAAATGTGTTATCTTTCACCTCAAAAGCGCTAACCTACAAAGAAAAAGTGTTAACCTACACTACAAAAGCATTGCTCTGTAGACTAAGAAGTGAGAATTCTCTAACATAAGCGTTAACCCAACTAACAAATGCGCTAACATATAGGACAAAAATGCTAACTTGAAGGACATATGCGTTAACCTATAGATCAAATGTGTGGATTCTCGGACAAAAATGCTAACCTACATGACAAATGCACTAACCTAAAGGACATATGCGCTAACCTATCAAACAAAAGCGCTGTTAGAATTCACACATGTGTGAATCTGATTACAAATGCGTTAATTTTTTTTTTTAGAATATTAAAAGTATATGCGAGGTCCTGTAGCCCCATAGTGGGTGTCAAAATGTGTCGACTTGAATTTCATCCTTAGAATGCTACCTGCAATAAGTTAGTTTCACAAAATCAAAGGAAATACTACAAGAAATCCAAACTCAACCAATGAAACTACATGAAATACATATAAAATAAAAATACTATTATTACCTTCATGGTTTATGTCTCATTGTGTCCTAACTCCACTATTCCTGGTTGCAGATGGTGTGCTCTCAGAGAAGCACTGATAACTTTCAAGATGGCATATGAAGAATAGACTAATAACTAATAGTTCACAAATGCTATGATATGCAATGCTAAATGTCTATACTAAAATGATTATGCTAAAATGCTAATTACTATTTGCTTCAAGATTGAAAACTCACGGATGCATAAGTTTTACAAATGATTAGCTTGCAAATTCACTTGAAGTCTAACTCTCTCTCATCTAAAACTCTTGATTTTATAGACCTTGAGAGGATAAGATGATGTGGCTCAGATCAACGGTCATGATCAGATCTGCAGATTTGGATGGCTGTGAGCAAAGGTGAAGGTTGAGAAAGGGGGAATGAGAAGACAAGTGTCACTCATCTCACCTTGACTGGGTTGTTGACTAAGGAAATCTAGGGATGGTTGGAGAAATTTTAGGCATGAGAGGACAAGTGGACTCAAGTCCTTCCTAAGATGTAGGGATGTTGGAGAGAATTTAGAAGGACGTTATGAAATATGTGTACGTACACAATATTTCGTTAAGTTTGGAGGTTGGAGATAAATGATGAATTAATATTTAAGAAATATTAATTTCCTTAGCCACATGATGGATGAGTTGGAAAAGGGAAGATGAAGTGGAGATGGAAGGTGAGTTGGATAAGAGGGATTAAATAATTTAAGAAATTATTTAATATTTGAGACTATAGGATAGGAGAATAACCATTAAATATTAGATATTTAATTAACTTGATTAGAAGGATAATTAAATATTAGATATTTAATTATTTAGAGGAATAGGATGGATGACTTAATTAATTAAATATTTTAATTAAATTAATTAATAGAAAGACGTGAAATGAATTAAATAAATTAATCTTTAAAAAAAATTATTTAATAGAAGAATAATTATTAAATAAATATATAATATTTATTTAATCTCTCATAGCCATTTTTATGTGTATACAGTGAGAATTGTCAACAAGAGGTTAATTGAGAGGAGATGAAAGAAGCATTAAATGCTTGAGAAGACATGAAGGCTACCTTAGGAGGTAAGGGTTAAGGTTAAGTTAGGGTTATCCAATGGATAAATCTTTTACCCAAGGGGTAAACTCTTGTGCAAGGGTTAAAGGGATAACCAAGGTTAAAGCCAGAAATGCTTGATGAGACCCTTGGGTTAGATGAGGGTTGAGTTAGAGAGAAAGTCTCTAATCATTAAAGAAGGTTGAGTTAACCATTAATGGTTATGTAAGAGCCTTAAATGGTTTGGAAGACTTTGGAGGCTTAACTTGTTGAGGACATAAAGCCTTTAATGGATATTGAAGACTTTGGAGGCCTTGAGAAGTGACTTCTCTTTGCTTAGGATTGTGATAATAATTAGGAGATGGATTAGGCTAATTGGAATGGATTAGAAGAATCTAGAAGGGGTTTTAGGAGGCAAGTGGGAGATGTAGGATTTTGCAAGTGGAGGAAAAGGAATTTAATTAAAATAAAATTACTTTATTTCAACTAAATAGATGCAACTTGCATAAATACAAGTGAGAGATATAAATAAATAAATTAGATTTATTTATTTGCAAGGATCAATTTAATTTAATGTAAATTTAATTAAAAAGGGAGAAAGGGGAATTAATTAAATAAAGTGATTTATTTAATTAAAGGCTAGAAAAGGTTTAGGTGAACTTAATTAAATAAATTGAGTAATTTATTTAATCAAATAGATTAATGTGAATTAATTGAAATTCAATTAATAGGAGGAATGGGATTAAAATAAATATTAAATATTCATTTAGGAAAGTGGTCAAATTTATACGTCTACATTTTGCCCCTCTTTGAAGTGACGTGTGTGCACATGTTGATTCAAAGAAAATTTGTTGGATATGTTGTCAAAATTGTTGCTATGATGTTATGTAGATTTGATCAATGGTATGAAAAGTTGATATGAAGTTGATATGAAACTGATATGAAATTGATGTCGAGATTTGATATGATAATGCCCCCTTGTGAGATCATTCATGCACTAAAGGCATGAATGATCTCTCGAAAGAAGAAGAATGATATTTGAAAGATAGAAGAGTAGAAAGTTGATGACATGCATGGGTTTGATAAGATTGATCAGATTGATAAGAATGAGATCAAGTCCAGTTTCAGGAATGATACCTTCTGTATAAGACAAAGATGATCGAAACGTCTAGTTTTGGGAATGACACCGCGTGTATAAGACAAAGATGATCAAAACATCTGGTTTCAGGAATGACACCGCCTATATAAGACAAAGATGATCAAAGCATCTGGTTTCGGGAATTATATATCCTGTATAAGACAAAGATGATCAAAGTGTCTGGTTTAGGGATGATATATCCTGTATAAGACTTGATCAAAATGTCTGGTTTTAGGAAAGATAAATCCTATATAAGACATGGTAGAATGGATCAGATGAAATGGATTGATAGAATTGATAAGATTGGGATCAAGTCTGGTGTCAGTAATGACACCTCTTGTATAAGACAAAGATGATCAAAGTGTCTAGCTTTAGGAATGATATATCCTATATAAGACCTGATCAAAACATCTAGTTCAGGAAAGATACATCCTGTATAAGACATGATAGATGAGAGTTGGATAAATGATAAAGCTATGGAAGTGAAGAAAGATTTGATGATGATGTGATAGATATGCATGTGATGGATGCAACTATGAATGTGACTAGATGATGATGATGATGAGAGATGTATTTTGAAAATGAAATGTATGATAATGATAATGATGTGAGATTAATGCAAGATTAAAATGATATGCAACTAAATGCAATGTTTAAGAATGATATGTAACTAAATGATCACTTTAATTATGCCGTTGTCATTCCCGTTTAGTCACTTGTTTGTGCTATGTTTTTGTTTGTCATCATTGAGATTTTGATATGTTGGAAGTTAATAAAAGCATAATGGTATAATTGAACCATAATGACCTGAGTAAAACTTACATGGATGTTTGATATTGCAAGACAGCACAAGCGTTGAGGTATAATTGAACCCAAACGACATGAGTGTTGCTTGCGTAAAACAGACAAGAGTTAATCATTTGTATGTGCAAAGTGGAAAATGTTTTCAATGATATGTTTCCAATCATGTCTCAAGACAATATTTGCCTCGTACGAATGATCACCTCATAGATAGAAACCCCCCAAAAATATATCAGATTCCTTCATTGCTTCTCCAACTCAATGCATCCTCGAGTAGCTCAAGAGATCTAATGATTCAAAAATTAAGATACAAAATAGTCAAAACTTTATGCCATATATAAATAAATCATAATTCACAAAATCATCCATCATGTGTGTGTTAAAGTTGCAGTTTGATAATGGTCTTGTTTTCTAGCCTGGTGAGCAGTTGTTGACATTATCTCTCTTAGCATGTTGTGATCCTTGTTGTCTGCTGACAAAATGCTACAGGGAGAGGAATGTTGCCCCTAGTCACAAATATCTATTGATGTGGATATACGAGTTGATCACCAAGCCATGGTGGGATATGATATAGAGAACTATTTTTGGATAATCAAGGACAATGACTCTGCTAAGTATGTCTGGGATAATGTTGCGTGAATAAGTGTTCTGGCGATGGCTTTTAGCGGAGAAATGAGGGAGATGATTTTTAGCTGAGATTAGATGGATCAAAAGACATAAGTAGTGATAGATAGAGGATTTGTTCTCTCACAAATAGCACCTGTTGCCAGGTTTTCACTACTTGGTTTTATCACTTTTTAATTTGTTTTTTATTTTATTTTTCTGTATTTTTTGCTTTTTCAAGCATTGGATGACTCAAGTGTAGAATTTTTTTAGATGGATGTTGTTGGTTGGTTCATCGAGCATGTCACCTTCTTAAGTTGTTAACTGATATGCACTTGATTCGTAGGCTGGTATGATGACAAAAGGACCCAACCAATTATGTTCAAACTTCCCCTTCTTTTCTCGATCTTGTTGATTTCTCGGATTTTCCTTTAGCATGAAATCACCGAATTTGAAATCCCTTGGGATGACTTTATGATTACAGCTTCTGCGCATTTGCTACTGATATGCCTTGCGATGGTCGCAGGCATGTTGTCCTTTTTCGTCAAGAATTTGTAGTTCATGCAACCTGTTGACTCGATATTCCTCATCTGGTATGAGGCCCTTCAAAGATACTCTGAGAGATGGGATTTCTACCTCAAGAGGTAAAATTGGTTTAGAACCATACACCAATGAATACGATGTAGCCCCTATAGGTGTCCGACTACTAGTCCTGTATGCCCAAAGTGCCAAATTGAGTTGTACATGTCAATCCTTGCCCGCATCATTTACTGTTTTCTTGAGGATTTTTCAAGATTATTTTATTTGATGCCTCTACTTAACCATTTTCTTGTGGGTAGTATGGTGTGGAGAAGCAATGTTTGATTTTGAATCATTCACATAGCTCTTGCACATCTTGATTCTTGAAAGGATGTCCATTAGCTTGGATTTTCAAATCCTCTACCGAGGTTACTCCTTACAGGGTATTCCTTCTAACAAGGCATTTGTAGTCAATCCCTTAACTAGGTGATTCCTAATAGGATTAGTTCTTAACAGGACTTTTTGTAAAGCTTTAACAGGCTAGGCTCCTAACAGGGAAAAGTTTAGAAAAGTTTAGATAGTTATCTTGTGAGTCTCATCTCACTGTGGTTTTTACCAATTTGGGTTTCCACGTCAAAAATATTTGTATCAAGTGAATTTTTTTGTGGTTATGTTTTCATAGTTTATTTACTTAACTACTTAACTAGTTTGATAATTCATGATAACTGGAAGCATTGAGAAATGAAGAAGTTGTTTACTGTTAATTTGTTCTAACAATCAACCGGTTTATCTTATGAGTTTTTATCTTGACAGAGGTATTACATTGTTAGTTATAAGTTTACTTTGAGAGATTGATTTTTGAGATTGGTGAAGTTTGCATCAGTTTTTCTATCTACTGATTCACCCCCCCCACCCCTCTCAGTAGTTGACAGAATACTTATTATTTCATCATACCATGAATCGGTATCAGAGCTTTCCAGGTCCTCTAAGGTTTAAGCCTAACAGCTTGAGGTAAAGATCTTGCAGATCTTGATGAAGAAGGAAGGTCTGAAGTTTAATAAAGAGAACTACAAGATATGGAGTGACATAATGAAAATTTATATCAAGAGTTTGGGAAGACAATATTGTGAACATGTTGATACTAAGTATGTTGCACCTACTAGGATGTTGACTGATGATCAGAAGAAAGAGCAACAAGAAAATCATCAAGCATCAGAGGCTATTATCAATTCTTTGTCTGATGCAAAGTATGTAGATGTTCATGGTCTTGAAACTGCATATGAGGTATGGAAAAAACTTGAAGAGATTTATGGTGGTGATGAACATGGTAAGATTGCTAAGGAAGAGAGTCTAAGAGGAAAGTTTGATGACATGCAAATGGCTGAAGGTGAGAATATACATCAATATGGTCTAAGGATAAAAGAGATAGTCAGTGAAATTAAGAGTGCAGGAGGTAAAGTGGAAGATTCCACATTGATCAATAAGGTACTGAGAACCCTGCTACCTGTCTATGTTATCCGAGTTGTAGCTATTCAGGAGCTAAAGTCCATTGGCAAAACTAAGGTAACTCTTGACTCCATCATTGACAAGCTTATTGCTTTTGAATTAAATGGTTATGATGGTAGTGTACAGAAATCTAAGTCTGCATTTAGAGCTTTTGTTTCTAACCCATATGTGAGAAAAAGTAGAGATGCCAGTCACAGTTATGAATCTATATCTAGCAAAGAATTTGATGATGAAGAAAGTTTAATTGAGCTTTAAGCATTGTTGGCCAAGCGGTTGCCTAGAGGTATAGGTAAATATAGAGGCAAATTACCTTTGAAATGTTTCGCATGCAAAAATATTGGACACATTGTTGCTAACTATCCTAATGGTGATAATAAGCACAAACGAGAGAAATTCAAGAAGTACAAGGGTAAAGGTAAAAGAGATTTCCTTATTATTGTTGATGGTGGTATCACTAATGAGAAATCTGATGGTGATGCTAATGAAGACATTTTGTTTGTAGCCATTAAAGAAGAGATGTCAAACCATAAGACATTAGTATCCAGGATGGATAACTCTGATGATTGGATCATTGATAGTGGTTGTTCACAATACATGACCGGTGATTGGAGAAAATTTCTTTCTCTGAAGGAATTGGATGGTGGAGTTGTAAGAATTGGTAATGACTCACCCTGCATGGTTAAAGGTAAGGGAACTATTTCTCTTAATGGAAAGGGTAGTGCAAATGATGTCTACTGGGTTAAAGGTCTAAAGCACAATCTTTTAAGTGTGGCATAACTCAATGACAAAGGATACCCATTAGTGTTTAAAAATGGTATGTACAAAATCTATAACAACAAAGGTGAACTGATTGAAATCAAGAATCAAACTAAAGGTAACTTGTTTCATCTTAATCCTAAAGTCAGCAACTGTTTAATTGCAAAGATAGATGATAGTTGGATTTGGCATAGGAGATTTTGTCATATAAACTTTGATAACATTGTTAAAGTGAGTAAGTCCAAGACAGTGAGAGGTTTGCCTCAGTTAGACAAATCGATTAATGCTTTGTGCAAAGAATGTCAGTTGGGAAAGATAACATCCTCAACTTTCAAGAGCAAATCTTTTTCAACAGAACATTTGTTAGATTTGGTTCAGACGGATCTTTGTGGACCAATAAGAACAAAAATTATTCAAGGTGATAGATATTTTATGATCTTCACTGATGATTACTTAAGGATGATGTGGGTCACATTCTTGAAGGATAAGACTGAAGCTTATGGTAAGTTCAAGGCATTTAGGGCCTTAGCTGAGAAAGAGAGTGGTAAGAAGATAAAGTGTTTGAGGACAGATTAGGGCAGTGAATTTACTTCTGAGGAATTCACTAGGTATTGTGAAGAAAATGGTATCAAACGATAGCTTTCTACACCAAGGACACCACAACAGAATGGTATCACAGAGAGAAACAATCAGTCAGTTGTTGAAGTTTCTGGGATGATGTTGATTCAAGGAGGTGTAGCGAAAACTTTCTGGACAGAAGCTGTCAGCACAGTTGTCTACACTATGAACTGGATTTTGGTAAAGAGAGGTAAGGATAAGACTCCTTATGAATATTGGTATAGTAGATCACCTGATGTTAGTTATTTTAGAATATTTGGAAGCAAATTTTTTATTAAGAGAGGTAATTATATTAGGAAATTTGATGTTAAAATTGCTGAAGGTATATTTCTTGGCTATTCTACCAAGAGTAAGGCCTACAAGTGTTTTAACAACTCGACACAGAGAATTATTGAGAGTATTGATGTTTAAGTGGATGAAAATCCTGAAGTATCAGAGGGAACCAATTGAGAGAAAAAGGATGAAGATCCTTGCATTTTGTTTTTCAAACTAGAAACTATGAAATCTGAAATCGGCAAAGCAAATATTGATGTACCAGTTCAACTAGAACAGATAAATTCAGAAGAAGATGTTGATAATGAAGAAGCTAAACCTAAAGATAATGATCATGTTATTCCAAGGTATGTGAGACTGAATCACAATCCTGAATAAATTATTGGGGATAAGGATGTTGGAGTACTAACCAGAAGAAGAATCAGAGAGAATTATTGCATGATCTCCACTATTGAACCAAGAACTGCTAAGGACACATTTGGTGATGATCATTGGGTTAAAGCTATGAAGGAGGAATTAGATCAAATTGAGAAGAACAACACATGGACCCTAGCGCCCCGACCAGTAAATAAAAATGTGATAGGTACTAAGTGGGTATTCAGGAACAAGTTGAATGAAGATGGTGTTGTAGTTCCTAACAAAGCTAGGTTGGTTTGCAAAGGTTATACACAAGAGGAAGGAGAAGACTATGGTGAGACTTTTGCACCAGTGGCAAGACTGGAAGGTGTCAAAACTTTACTTGCATTTTCAACACATAAGAAATTTGAGGTATACCAGATGGATGTTAAGTCAGCATTTTTGAATGGGATACTAGAAGAAGTATACATTGAGCAACTAGATGGTTATGCTCTGACTAATAAGAAAGACATGGTATGTAGATTGCATAAAGATTTATATGGATTAAAGAAGGCACCCAGAGCATGGTATCAAAGGCTTCATACACATCTAATGAAGATAGGTTTTTTGAGAACCAGTGATGATAGTAACATATATCTTGAATCTGAAGGAGATAAAATACTATTTAGTGAAGTATTTGTTGATGATATCATATTTGGAGGTAATGATGACATGAGCAACAGTTTTGTAGATGAAATGAAAAATGAGTTTGAAATGTCTTTAGTGGGAGAAATAAAAAATTTCGTAGGATTGCAAATACAACAAATGAAGATTGGTATTTTCATCACACGGTCTAAGTATGTGAAAGAGGTCTTGAAGATATTTGGCATGAGTGATTGTAAACTAGTTGGGACGCCTATGGTTAAAGGTTGTAATTTGTCTAATGAAGATGAGTCCAAATATGTTGATGAGAAGGAATATAGGTCAGTGATTGGAAAATTGCACTATGTTGTTCACAGCAGACCAAACATGGCTCATGTATTTGACATAGATGCTAGATTCCAGAAGAATCCTAAGGAAACACATCTGATAGAAACCAAAAGAATTTTTAGATATGTGAAAGGTACTGTTGATTATGGGTTATGGTATCCATATGGAGGAAATTTTAAATTGAAGGTGTACACAGATGCATATTGGGCAGGAAATGTTGATGACCGGAAAAGCATAACCTGTGGAGTATTTTTTCTTGGAGGAAGAAATGTTTCATGGAGTAGTAAGAAGCAAAGTTGTACTTCACAATATAATACTAAAGCTGAGTATGTTGCAGCATACATGAACTGTACATAGGCTATATGGATGAGGCACATTTTGGAAGGTTTAAAGATGAAGAATTTAGAACCTATAAAGATTTTATGTGATAACACAAGTGCCATAAATATTTCAAAGAATCCTGTTTTGCACGCACGAACCAAGAATATTGAT
Source organism: Cryptomeria japonica (assembly GCF_030272615.1). Taxonomy (NCBI): domain Eukaryota; kingdom Viridiplantae; phylum Streptophyta; class Pinopsida; order Cupressales; family Cupressaceae; genus Cryptomeria; species Cryptomeria japonica. The sequence goes on along the minus strand of NC_081407.1, from coordinate 52,299,335 downwards.
TGAAGTATCATTTCTTGAGGGAAAAATTATAGAGTAAAGATGTGATCTTGGAGCATGTTTCTACCAAGGAACACCTTGTAGATATTTTAACTAAACCTCTACCTAAGACTACTTTTGAGTATCTTAGAAGTCATCTAGGGGTTGTCCCTCTTCACGAAGTCAGTTAAGTATGATGTAGATTACATTAGTCCTTAAGCTACTTGCATAATTTTATAGAAGGATTAATGTAGAAGTGGATTTATTCCACAGGGGGAGCATCAAGTTATAGATTATTGATGATGCACAGTGAAATTTGACATTACATGTTTTACTTTCAATTTGGCATTGTTTTCAAAGGGAGAGAAGAATTATGCGATCATGGGAAGGAGAACCAGTGATAGGCTAAAGACATGGAGAGCATGCTGAATACTTGGTAATGTAAACCAGGATTCCTATTCACAATCACACATCAATCAATGGTATTGATATTTATATTTCTATCAATGCCAAAGTTGGATATTGTTGCCATTTGCATGAAGGATTGCATTAATGATATGTTATGATGTCATTGATGTTAATTAACCGGTAATGATATTGTTGATATTGTTTTAATACTATTACTATAATTAGTAGGAAGAATTTGTGGAGTTAACCGGTGTAAACCTTATCTATTGATATAATCGGTAAACCCTACCTGTTGTTTTTGATAAACCCTAACCAATTAAGTTTGGTGGATTGGTTATATTGGTTTATGACCTGATGATGAGAAATAATGATTATGACAAGCATGGTTATTGTATGAAGATAATTTCAAGAGATTTTGGGGAGTTGTTGTAATGGTTTTTGTCTAGGGAATGAGAAAATGTATTGCATCTAATGCGAAGCACGTGATGAGTTACTAAGTTTGATGAAGCGGTGATTAAGGAGTGATCAAGGTTTTCTTGATTGATGTGCAGAGATTGCTATATAAACCAATGGTCATACTTGAACCAATTTGTTTGTAATCTATATGAGAATTAGGTTTTTGTTGTGTTACCGACCTAATTGATTTGTTTATAAGGTCGATAAAGATGTTTAGTTTAATGAGTTGGAAAAGAGATAGACAAGATTAGTTGAGAGAGTAGTTGCCGAACCAGATGATGTATCTGCAGTTTGAGGAAAGGCAGATAGGAGCATGAAATGGATCTGATCAAGCAAGTGTAGTGCTATTTAGACAAATCAACAAACTCATGTTGTTTTCTAACAATTACAATAGATTTGAAATCCCCTAACCGGGTAAGCTCTAACAAGCTTGGTGTTATTCAAATCCTCTAACAAGGTGATCCATTAGCTTGGATTTTCAAATCCTCTATCAAGGTTACTCCTTACAGGTAATTGCTTCTAACAAGGCATTTGTAGTCAATCCCTTAATCGGGTAATTCCTAACAGGATCAGTTCTTAACAGGACTTTTTATAAAGCTTTAACAATCTAGGCTCCTAATAGGGCAAACTTCAGAAGAGTTCAGATAGTTATCTTGTGAGTCTCATCTCACCGTGGTTTTTACTTATTTGGGTTTCCACGTCAAAAATATTTGTGTCAAGTGGTGAATGTTTTTGTGGTTATGTTTTCATGGTTGATATACTTAACTACTTAACTACTTTGATAAGTCATGATAATTGGAAGCATTGAGAAATGAACAAGTTGTTTATTGTTAATTTGTTGTAACAGTCAACCGGTTTATCTTATGAGTTTTTATCTTGACAGAGGTATTACATTGTTAGTTCTAATTTTACTATGAGAGATTGATTTTTGAGATTGGTGAAGTTTGTATCAATTTTTCTATGTGTCGATTCACCCCCCCCCCTATTAGTAGTACATCGAATACTTATTCTTTCATCATACCATCACCATCTCGACCTCGACGGTAAATTGTACAGTTAAGGTATAGCAGGTGGCTTGCCGGATGAAGCTGCATTTTGGGTTGCAAGACAGATCGAGTGGAAGAGTATTGTTCTTAAGGTAATATATTATCCCATATAGAGGTGAATCTGAACCGATTAAGGCATAGATGACTTGGGATGTAGATTTATCATAGGCTAGAGAAAACAATTTCTCTACCAGGAACTCGTAACGACTATGTTTGTCTAGAATTTGCATCAATGAAGCGATAGTAGCCACTGCATCAGCAGCTCTATTGTCCAATCATAGTATTTTCTCAAAGGTGATATGTACAAAGTATTGTTTAAAATCATCCACCATTCTCTTGTGGGGAATTAGCTTATCATCCTTTGTCTAATATTTATCGTTGATCTGACTGATAACTAATGGAGAATCCCCATAGACTCTCAATTCCAATGTTCTTGATTCCACTACCATTTTGATTCTTGTTACCAGGGCTTCATATTCAGCGATGTTGTTGGTGCATGGGAACATCAGTCTATAAGATGGTGGAATTGTGTTCCCTTTTGGAGTGATGAACAAGATGTTGGCACCCATTCCATGTTGTGTATACGATCCATCAAAGTACAGGGTCCACTACTTGGGTGTGACAATGAGTACATCCATGTCTATAAATTCCACCTAAATTGATTGTTGATCTGGTAGCAGTGCTTCAGCCAGCTGATCTACAATTACCTATCCTTTGATAACCTGACGTTCTGTGTACAAGATATCAAACTCACTGAGAATCATGACCCACTTATCCAATCATCCTATAAGGGCTTCTTTACTGAGTAAATACTTGAGAGGATCAATTTTTTCTACTAGCTTGATTATGTGAGATAGCATGTAGTGGCAGAAATTTTGAGAGACAAACACCACAGCTAAGAAAGCCTTCTTAATGAATGTATAATTTAGCTCATATCTGTTTAAAGTTCTACTGATGTAATAAATAGCTCATTCCTTGCCTTTTGGATCCTCTTATGCTAGTAGTTCCCCCAATGATACTTTGATTATTGATATGTAGAGAATGAGCAGCTTTCCTTCTATTGGTGGTACCAAAACTGGCGGATTCATCAAATATTGTTTGAGCTGGTGAAATGATTCCACACACTTGTCTTCCCATCTGAAAGGTATATTCTTATGAAGAAGATGATTGAATGGGAGACATTTATTTACTAGCTGAGCTATAAATCACGTAATGGACTACAGTCATCCTTGCAGAGATCTGAGTTGGCTAATGTTCCTGGGAGGTGGCATCTCCATGATGGCCTATACCTTCATTGGATCTACTTCAATTCCCTTTTCTGATACAATGTAGCCTAACAGTTTGCCTGACGTGACCCCGAAGACACACTTCTTAGGGTTTAGTCTGACATTGATTTGCTCCAACCTTTGAAATATTTTATCTAATATACCCAGATGTTCTTCTTGGGTGAATGATTTAGCTAGTAAATCATCCACATAGTCCTCCATGAAGGTATGCATCATATCATGGAATATTATCATCATGGCTCTTTGATAAGTTGCCCCAGCATTTTTCAACCTGAAAGGCATGATGTTCCAACAATACGCTCCCATGGATAGGTGAATGCAGTTTTATCTTGATCCTATGGATTTATCTTGATTTGATTATAGCCAGAGAAATCGTCCATTAATGATAATATCGCGTGGCCTGCTGTTAGATCCACAATTATGTCGATGCTTGGCAAAGGAACTTAATTCTCTGGACATGCTTTATTGACATCTCTAAAATCTGTGCATATTCTAATGCTTCCATCGGGTTTTGAAACCGGTACAATGTTTGAGATCCATTCAGCATAGTCTATAGGTCGAATGAATCTGACATCTAATAACTTCTTTAGTTCATCTTTGACCAATAGTGCCACATGCGGATTCATCTTTCTTAATTTCTGCTTGACCAACTTAGCTCCTAGAGTGATGGATAAATGATGCATAATCAAGTTTGGATCTATTCCAGGCATATCTGCATAAGACCAAGCAAAATTGATTTGCTTTTCCCTGAAGAATTTGATAAAATCTGGTTGTTCCTCTTCTGTCAGTGATTTTGCTAGGTGCATGGTTTTGACTGCTTCTTTAGTACTGATGTTTATTGATTGAGTTGTCTCAATCAATATGGGTGACCTCTCTTGATAGTGTTTAGGAAGAGTTTCAAGTCTCCCATCTTTAGGTGCCTTAAAGACATTTTCACCTACAAATGCATCCTTTATTTTTTACTTTTTGGTGATCTAATGTTGCCATTGACTGGTTTTCAACATTAGATCCTTTGTTTCTTTCATTTTTGTGATTGAGAGACTTGGAACTCCCCTGATTGAAGATATTGTTACTTTTTTCACTGGTAGAGCATATTTTTGGGTTGACTAAACATAGATACTGGACAATGGATTCATCATTTGGGAATATTGGTATATCATGGTGTTCAGGTTCTTCCTAGTCTATGAGGTCAGGATATACGAGTGGTAAGGAGTCATTTGGTGGGTTGAGATCGTTCATGGTAAGTGTCGTGATATAGGCCTCATTAAAGTTGTTTGGGATACTGGTTAGGTCTATGATATTGTCAAGGTCTTCGATGGTATTAGCTTTGATGTAGCCTTGTTCGTATTGTCGTTGCTCATTCTCACTAGCCTTGTAGATATGTCATGGTCCAAATTCAAGTGGTCAAGATTTTGAGCCTTCTCCCTCCTAAGAAAGGGATGTGTATGAGTGGATGGTATCTACCTCAATATCTTTAGTAACATCTGAACAGCTACCCCACTCATATTCATTAGAATCGGTTTCAGAATTACTGTCCCAGAGTATCTCATTGCTTCTAACAAGTATGTTTTATGGTGAGAAATAATCTTTGACAATTGATACCAATCCTGTAGTTTTTTATGATTCAAAATTGGATCCTCCTTGTACTCTTTGCATTTGTTCATACACCATTTCTCTTCGAGGAGTAGTAATTTCTTTGAGTGGTGGCTCTACTTTGGTTTGATTAAGTTCTTGCACATGATGTACTTTCTTATAAGAGGCTTCTTCCATTTGAATGGCAAGTTCCTCTCATTGTTTCTCTTTTTCTTGGTGTTCTTTCTCTTTCCTTGTCATTTTTATTGCTTGGTGTAGTGCCTCTTGCCATGAGTTTTCATTATATTGCTTATTTTCTCTCCACTGAGATTTCTGATATTATTTTGCTTTTGCCTAGGTGGTATATGTTGTCAATATCCCAGTCTTGTTTTATCTCTCACAAATTGTAAAGGAAGTTGCAGGGGTTCTATAATGCATTCTTGATGCTTGCCAATAGGTCCTTTGTCATTGTACCCCATCTGTTGCATGATCCAGAATCATTTTCCATATTGTTGTGTTGGTATGGCCACCTCTATGGCAACAACTCTGACTTCTTCTCCATCCTTGTATAGCCAGCTAAGGATGTCCTTCTCTTCTAATTCATTGGCCAGTGTGCCCAAGTGGATAAATTTACCATCAAACTTGGTGATGGGTTGTGTTGTTTGATGTGTTGATGCGGAAGGTTGTCCATAAGATTTTGGTGATGCTTGCAATTTTGATAGACATAAGGGTTCAAAAGAACATTCCCCCATGCCTTGATCTTTGATTTTCATTTTTTGCTTAAAGTCGATGGATAAATACTTGAGTTCTTCTTGATGATGATTTGATGTTGAGGAAGCTTGGGCCTCCCTATTGTGTGGAACCTGTCTATCTTGAGCTACCCCCATAGCATTGCAATGCTGAAAAGGGTTATTATCTATAGATATGGAAATTTCCTGTCCATTGTACGGGAACTTGATACATTGCTGGTATGTTGAAGGCACTGCTTGCATTTCATGTGACCATGGACATCACAATAGAATATTGTATGTCAAGTCTATGTATAATACTTGGCACATAGTATCTTTTTGTATTGGTCCTACCTAAATAGGTAGTATTATTTTTCCTTTGGATGACCTTTCTTCATCATCATAGGCTTTAATGGTGATATTTTTGTTTGGGTCAATAGACTGCTCAGAGAAGCCCAATGTACAGATAAGCTTCAAAGTACAGATATTGAGACCAGCTCCTCCATCTATTAACACTTGTTTTACTTGATGTTTATAGACTACGACTTTGATATGGAGCGAAGTGTTAAGCAAATGATTTAAGGAGACATCATCATGTTTGGAAAGGTAAGGTTATGAGGCCCTGTCATATGAGCCACCATGGCTTGGAATCAATCAATGTCTAGATCTTTAAGAATGTTCATTTCAACAAGTGCTTGCTCCAAGATATCTTTGTCTTTTGGCAAGAGTTTGAGCAACTCAAGCTATATTGATGTTCATGTCTCCCCTTTCAAGACATATTTTTTTGCTCTGGTTGTCACATTGATCGTTACATGTTCATGTTTGTCCTTGATTTTCATGACATTTACTTGGTTTTCATATGTCGATATGTGATTGATGGTGTTATCATACAGGTGATTTCTACGAGCTCCACTGGTATCGTTTGATGTTGAAGCTCCTCCCTTGTAATTCGGAAGAGGATTTTTAAAAGCATCATGGTCAGTATTCATTTTGTGATCATCAACTATTAAATTGCCTCTATTGATCATGTCCTAAACGATGTTCTTCAACCTCATGCAATCATTTGTGTGATGTCCTATGTTGCGATGAAAATCACAGAAATGCAAGTCATTCCACCAAGGTGGTTTGACTTGGGGTTCAAAGTTGTTCATGGCTGCCAATGTGATAATCTTATTCGCCAAGAATTCTCGAAACACTAATTCTACGGTTGTCATAATGGTGTGTAGATGCATCGATACAGGAAAGCATTGGTGTTGCCTCTTAGGTTTGTATTATTCCCTCAGTTAGTGTTGTTACCTTGGTTCACATTATTGCCTTAGTTAGTGTTGTTACCTTGGTTACTGTTATTGCCTTGGTTATTATTGTTGGTGTTTGATGTTGAAGTTCTTTGGTTGGTGTTTTGTGGATAAGTGTTAGTGCCTTGATTAACATTTTTTTTATTTTTGTTGGATGGTGGGTTACCTAATAAACCCAACACTGGTTGTTTAGACTTCACGTTATTAGCATCAACTACCCCATCTCTTAACAATGTTTTTGTTCCTTGTCCAAAATTTCTATTTGTCTAAAGTGTTGTTGTTGTTTTGATTGTTAAAGGGGTTAGTGTTTGACAAGTTAACACCTTCCATAAAGAACTTCAATGTTCCTTTCTTGATGCAGGCTTCCTCCACTTGGATTTCATTTTCTATCGACTTGGAAAAAGATGGTATGCATTGGTGTTTGAGTTGATAACTCATCTCACTATTTAGATTATCGATAAAGATCTCCATCTTTTCCTTTTCAGGCACGTCTTGAGGATATCTCAAAACTATGCATCTCCACTGCTGAAGAAACACCATGAATGTTTCATTGCTCTTTTGTTTTGTGTTACACACATATAGCATGGTGATTGCGTGTTGAATATTATAGGAGTATTGTGTTATTAATTTGTTTACCAACTCATCAAATGATCTGATGGGAGGTGTAAGTTTAGACAACTACTCCATGGTTTTCCCTCCCAAACTTCTTGGGAATAGTCTCATTAAGTAAGTGTCTTCATGAGAAAACTCTAGGCTCATGGTACAAAATTCCTGAACGTGATCACGGGGATTACTTTTACCATCGTATTTGTCATACTTTGGTATATCTGAGTTTGGGGAAAAAGGTACCATGTTTAATCTCCTATAAAAAGGATAAAGACAGATCTCATCCAAGGAGTATTGTACAATAGTTCCCTGTTGCATGTCTTGCATTTTCCTTTGTAGTGTTTGGATTTTTTGTGTAAGAGAAACGATGGGCGCATTTTTTGAGGGAGAGTTTCTCTTCTTTCAATAAGATTGTTCTGGTTGCGAGTATGGTCTTGTTCTTGTTCACCTGTGTTTTCAAGAGCATGTGTCTCTTGTTCTCTTTGTTGTTCTTGATAATTTATAGACCTTGTTCTTGAAATTCTCTCATCTATATTCCTTAAGTTTTTGGTATCAAAATATTCAGGAAGATTAACTCCTTTGCTAGTTAGCATGAGTAGATATTTTTCCTTGTTTGCCTCAATAAGTCTTTCCATGAGTTTTTGGAATGATGCGTTTTCTTGACATTCTTGGAGAAGTTCCTCGGTGATCTTTGTTTCACCCATATTTGCATACTCATCAAAAGCATTAGATAATCTACGACCCATACTTGATTCAGGTTATGATTCTTTTTGTTTGTTTCTCTGAGATCGAGTGACAATGGGCATTTAATATATTTCTATCATTATGAATTCTTCTTCTTCTAAGGGAGTTTTGGGTGGTGTTGGCGGTTCAGGCCGAGCTTCGTTATATATGAAATAAAACTATGGGAACAAAGGGGGGTTAATCCTTCCTCCATGATTTAGGTATTGGTTGAATGTTGCTTTCTGAATGTAAGCCCTCCTTCTCAAAGGTACCTTGTTAAACTCATTTGTTTTTCCTTGGATATACAATCACATGTGATGCAAGAATGTGTGATGTGATGCAAAGAGTTGACGATTTATATAGAGAAATTTATTCCTTCTCACAAGTGCCTTAGAACTAGGTTGTCTTTGTTGGTGTAAATAATTATTCATCATGGATATTATTACACTTTTCTTAAGTTAATTTAGGATATTGCATCTCATCATAGTATGGATATGAGACACTTAGGGAAGTGTGCACATAGGGATGTAGCTTGTACGAAAAATTCCACCTTTTGTGGTCTTATCTTGTTGTTACACTCCACATTCAATGGGTCATCCACCTCTTGTGAAATATTATATTATTTCTCCTACCTACCCCTACTTTTTCCTAACTAACCTTGTTTCTTATTGAGCCACGTGTCGTGATTATGTGCTCACATATCCATATAGTTTTGCCTATATAAGAAGGCCTATATTCATTGTATTGGTTAATCTAGTTGATCATTTGCATATTGATGAGAATATAGTTTGTTATTGTCATACTTTTGTCTCTCTTTTGTGCTTTCATTGTGCCCTTGGTCTTGGAAAAATATCACATGGTATCAATGTCATTGGGGCTTCATTGATTGGTTTTGGGAGACATCTTGGAAGGCTTCAATTTTTGGATCTAAATTATTGCACATTTTGGAGGCATCCTAGAGCATTTTCAACCTCATCATTGCGTCCAGAAGGTCGTTTTCATAAAAATTGAGTATAAAATTGACCTATTTTGGTGAAAGTCAGATTTTGGGTGTGGAGAAAAATTTTGCCGAATTTGGGTGGTACTGTACGGATTTTTCGGAGTTTTAAAAAAAAAAATTCCTACAAAAAAAAACATTTCATTTCGCAGAAGGAACAATTTTTTTTTTTTTTTTTAAAAGGCAGAAAGTTTTTTTTTTTGAAAAAAAAAAGACTAATTTTTGGGGGTCTATAGACCCCCCCCTGTGACCCCCGTCGTACTGCAGGTTGCAGCTGCCTCGCCCACCATCCTCGTCCGCCATGTCCTCTCCTCCTTCTGGCCCCGACGGCCCCTGTAGATCCAGCCATCGAAGGCCTCGCAGTCTCTACTCCGGCAGCCACCTCCCACCGGCAACCAGGTCGACCCACTGGCCACCGACTCCAACTCTGGCCTCTGACAACCGGCTGCTAGCCAACTAGGCCCCGTCAGCATTTACCCGGTGTACCATGTCCGCCACGTGCCAGGAGGACACTGGCCCATGGAAAACCTTTTGACACATCATCTACTCAATCAGCGCCACATCAACCTTTTCCATACGGTCACCCAGGGGGTGTGACAACCATTTTGACGGTCATACGACCATCAAATTTAACACAGTTCTTTGTTGACATCAACCTGTGTCAGCATCTTTTTGAAAATTTAAGACCCCTCTTCGTTGAGCAGTTTGGTTTTTTGGGTCAACTTTGGAGGCTCATAACTTGCTCAATTTTGCTCCTTTTTGGGTGCAATTTTTTTTTTATTTGGGCTAATTTTTTGTGCTCTCCATAGTAGTGTGGTTATTTTCTGATTTTGGTGTACAAGGTTTTTCAGATTTTTTGGATTCTCTCAGTTGTACCTATTCAATCTTCAATTTTGCAACTTCATAGGCTTTGTTTGGGCTTATATGAACTCCTTTTTGGTGCAGGAGAACCACATGACTAAGATAATAAGAGCAATAAAGGCTAAAGGACACACATGAGAATGTGACCTTTCAATCTATCTAATAGGGTAGTCTTGTTTGTTTGATGTTTGATTTGTTTGTAATAAACCCCACCTTCTTACCCAATGACATGGATTTGGCAAATTGATAAGCCACCATGGGCATATGGGCCTAGGGGTATTTGGTTGAGTATTTTTCTAGGTGTTTATGTGTTGGGGACGTCTTAGGAAGGTTTAGAACATGTTGAAGCACCTCTAGGTAGGCGGATTTAACATATGTCAAAAGTTGCTCAAACTTGACAACTTTTAATGACAACTTTTGGTTGCAAATAGAAAATTCCTTCCAATGGTCACATCGGCTCAAAAGGTGGTTGATAACCATTGAAGAAGGTATAGAATGCCATGCCCAATCATCATTGGGAGGAGAGAATGACTTTGTAAACTTTTGGCATCATTGAAGTAATATATTTCTGATAATTTCATGTAATTTCATTCTTGTACATGGTGTACTGTACTATACAATCATTTTGGAACTAGGAGACTAGTGGGATGTGTTAGAGTGGCCAATCACCTTTCAGATGAATCAAGTCTGAGGTCCTAATTCGCCAAGACAAGGAAGAAATCAGCAAATTTCTAGAAGTGTTCTAGATTTGACAGTTTTGTCTAGGGTTTTGCAAAGAAATGGCCTTACCTTCCCGATCCTTCATTGGTAGTTCATGGATTTGGAGGGGATTCAAGTATGGCCAATGTATTTTAGGATTTTAAAGGCCTTTTTCAGGTTAGGACTAGTTAGAAGTGAGGGTTTGATGCATTAAGGTGGGCAACTCCATGTGGCCACTGTGCAAGTGTAAGCAAATAGGTCTCACATCAAGGGTTAAAGGTCTGATCATGGCCTAAGACTTAGGAATTGGTGTATTTTCAATGGCCTAAGAGTATTCCTTGAGTTGTTTTAGTGAGTTAAGATTTGTGTCTACACACTCCTTTGTAAAATAGGCCTAATTGGGCTATACCAGTCTCCTAACCAAAGTAGGGTTTGGATCCTTGTGTTCCCTACTGGTAAGAACCCTTAGGATATGTTTTGTAACTCCCAAAAGGGTATCCAAATCAAGGATTTGTTGTCTAGTGTTTTGGAGAAATAAAGAGTTAAGTGTGGAAAACCGGTCTGGCAGGGCTACTAGGTTTTGTAGGCCTTGTTGCAGCAGTTACCCAAACCGGTAGAGGGAACCTGAATTCAATGATTGAAGGAGGTCTCCCTAACCTAGGGGAATTCAAATCAAACTATAAATAGCCATTTTTTCATTGGAGAAGGGACCAAACCATTTTTGACCATAGGGTCCTTGTATCGGTCAATGAAAGAGACCTTGTACCGGTAGTCTTTTGTTTGGAAGAAAGGGAAGTGGAACTTGTCAAACTAATATTCCTTAACCCCTGGGAGTGTTGTGTGATTGATAAGGTCCTTGGTGTGTTCTTGGATTAGGGGAACCTATCCTATACCTATACTGGGACTCTGCATCAGATTGGTATCAGAGCATAGGAGGAATCCTTTTGGGAAGAAGAATAGTACATGTCAGCAAAAGAATCAGAGGGTGAGGCTAGAAGAATGCCTCCAAAGGTGAAAAATGTGGAACTTTCCAGGATGGTGCAAGAGAACAGAGAAGAAAATGATCATCTTAGAAGGTTGATTAAGAACTTGGAAGGTAGGCTGGAGAGAGGACCTGATGGCTCAGAGAAAGTGGGAGAAGAAGAGGAGAACCCACAAGGGTAGGAAGAAGAGGAATTTCCTACAGAGAATAGGTACTTGGTCAATGCCTTGATTTCTATGGAGAGGAGAACCATGCACCAGAAATAAAACCTTCCTATTTTTAGTGGGAAGATGGATGTTGATGGAGTGATGGACTGGATAGAGTCCTTAAATAACTTCTTTGAATGTGAAGACATTGCTGACAACCAAAAGATGAAGATTGTCATGTCAAAAATGCAGGGAGCATCCCTGACATGGTGGAATTTTGTGCAAGGAGAAAGTGTGAAAGAGGGAACAGGAATTATCACCTCTTGGAAGAAGATGATTACAGAGATCAAGGGAGTATATGTACCTGAGGACTATGAAATCCAATTACCCAAGAGAAGGCAGAATCTCAGACAGGAAGAGATGGATGTGTGTGCCTATACTGAAGAATTCTAAAAATTGAGTATAAAGTCTAAGAAGGTTGAAGATGAAAGTGCAAGAGTGGCAAGGTATCTAAACGGCCTAAGGTGGAACATACAAGAAGAGTTGAACCTCTTGTGCCCTGACATTGTTCATAGATGTTATCAATTAGCATTAAAGGTAGAGGAGAAGCTCAAAAGAAGACAAGACCAGAGCAGTAGAGGAAGGGGTAAGCAACCAAGAGGAAGGAGAAACTTCAGAGGAAGAGGATCAAATTTTGAATTTCAAGGAGAGAGTAGTCAAGACCCCTCAAGGAATGATAGCAACAACAAAGGCAACTTCAGAGGTACAAGGCCAAATTTCATAGGAAGATCATCAGGAAGAGAAGCAGGACCAATAAAATGTTTTAACTGTAACCAAGACGGACACATTGCCAGTAGATGCTCAGAGAAGATGGGGTCTAGTTCCCAAGGAGAAAGGAGAGCCAATCTAACCCAATAATTAGATTACCAAGGCAATAATAAACCTGATTCATATGGTTATCTAGAGACCAGAGAGACACTAATGTTGAGAAGAACCCTCTTGAAGGTACCAACACCTATGGAGCCACCTCAAAGGAAGACTACCTTCCACACCACTTGCCAATCAGGAGGAAAGGTATTTAAAGTTCTTGTTGACTCAAGGTCTACTGATAATTTTTTGTCAATAAAAATGGTAGAGAAGTTGAAATTGAGGAGGGTACCCCATCCATACCCCTATAAGGTGTATTGGCTCACAAAAGGGCAATAAACTCTTGTAGAAGAGCAATCATGGGTAGAATTCCAGATAGGAGCATACAAAGATAAGATTTTGTTTGATGTTGTTAACATGGATGCTTGTCACCTCTTGTTTGGAATACCATGGCAGTATGACCTCAAAGCACACCATGATGGCTATAGGAATACCTATTCCATCACAAAGAATGGCAAGGTTGTAGAGCTACTTCCCCTAACTAAAAACAATGAAGAGCAGAAAGAAATTGAGTCCAAAGTGATGATGATGGAGTGCAAACCATTCCTCAAGGAGATAAAGATGGAAGAAGGAATATGCTTTGCATTGTTTCCAATACCAACCTCAAAGGGGAAGCCTACTGCAGATGATAGGGCAGAAGGAAAGGACAAGGATCTTAGTCTGAAAGTGAAGGAGATCATTGGTAGATACCAAGGAATAGTTGCAGATGGAGTACCAAGGATTTTTCCGCCAATGAGAGAGATCAGTCACTGTATTGACTTTATCCCAGGGGCCACATTACCTAATAAGGCTACATAAAAACTCATGCCACAACAAAATGAGGAGATGGCAAGGCAGATTAAGGAGTTTCTAGATTTTGACCTGATTGGAAAGAGCCTTAGCCCATGTGGAGTACCTGCATTTTTGGCACCCAAAAAGGATGGAACATGGAGGCTTTGTACTAACTCAAGAGCTCTGAACAAGATCACCATAAGGTATAGATTTCCAATGCCTAGGATAGAGGATTTGCTTGATTGTTTGGGGTGACTCATGAATAAAGTTTTGAAAGAATTCACAGGGAAGTATGTAATAGTGTATTTGGATGACATCCTAGTATTTAGCAGGACAAAGGAAGAACACTTGAGGCATCTAGACATGGTTTTGAAAAAGCTGAGTGAAGAGGAATTGATAATCAATATGGAGAAGTCTTTGTTCATGTAGGAAGAGCTCATCTACGTAGGATTTGTGATCTCCAAAGGTCAATTGAAGATGGATCGGGATAATGTAAATGCAATTCTTTCTTGGCCTAATCCTAAGACTATTGGTGAAGTTAGAAGTTTCCATGGATTAGCCACATTTTATAGAAAGTTCATAAGTGGTTTCAATTAGATATGTACTCCAATGTTGGAAACCATAAAATATGGTCAAAAGTGCAGGTTTTATTGGACAAAGGAGGCCGATGAGGCATTTGAAACTCTCAAGAAAAAGGTAGCTCAACAACCAGTAATTGCTTTACCTGATTTTAATAAAGTGTTTCAGATTGAATGTGATGCTAGTCATGTGGCCATAGGAGCAGTCATAAGCCAAGAAGGTAGACCTATAACATTCTTTAGTGAAAAACTCAATGAGGCAAAGAGAAAATATTCTTCTTATGACCTATAAATGTATGCACTATTTCAGGCATTGAAAAAGTGGAGACACTATCTGCTACCAAAGGAATTTGTGGTCTATACTAACAACCAAGCCTTGAGTTTCATTAATAGCCAAAAAAAGCTAAGCCATAGGAATATGAAGTGGGTATAATCCCTACAAGCCTATACCTTTTCCATAAAACACAAGAAAGGAGTAGCCAACAAAGTGGTCGATACACTAAGTAGGAGAGTGTTAACCATATTTGAAATCCAATTAGAAAGAATTGGGATTGATGCAATGAAAGATATGTATGTTGCAGATGAGGACTTTAACGAGTTTTACAAGGCATGTACTAAATTTCCCCATACGGATCCCATAAGTGCAGATGGTGAGAGGTTTGTTGAAGCCATGGAGGAATTTCATGAGCAGGTCAAAATACAACTTCAAAAGTCATCAAAAAAATCCAAAGAACATACAGATAAGAAAAGGAGAGAGGTACAATTTCAAGTAGGAGATTTGGTTTGGGAAAATTTGAAGAAGGAAAGGTTACCCAAGGGAAAACACACTAAGCTCATGCAAAGGAAAGTAGAACCATGTCAAATCTTGAAGAAGTATGGCACCAATGCTTATGAAATTCAATTACCATCAGACCTTAGCATTTCTCCTATTTTTAATGTTTGTGATCTAACTCCTTTTAAAGGTGACTCTAATGCAGGTGACTCACAGCAGGTCCTAGAAGAAGCAGCAGATATAGATTTTCCCAAACATGAGCCACCTAAGCTTGAGAAAGTGTTGGACACCAAGATTGTAAAGAAGACCAGGAACAATGAGTACAAACAATACTTGGTCAAATGGAAAGGAAAATCAGACTCTGAAGCCATTTGGTTGAATGAAGATGAGATCAAGAAGCATGGCACTACATTACATGACCTCATCTCAAGTGGACTTGAGATTCATTCACCCTGGGAGTATGGTGCAGGAGAACCTCATGACTAAATAATAAGAGCAATAAAGGCTAAAGGACATACATGAAAATGTGACCTTTCAATCTATGTAATAGGGTAGTCTTGTTTGTTTGATGTTTGATTTGTTTGTAATAAATCACACCTTGTTACCCAATGACATGGATTTGGCAAATTGACAAGACACCATGGGCATATGGGCCTAGGGTATTTGGTTGAGTATTTTTCTAGGTTTTTATGTGTTGGAGATGTCTTAGGAAGGTTTAGGACATGTTGAAGCACCTCTAGGTAGGCAGATTTAACATATGTCAAAAGTTGCTCAAACTTGACAACTTTGTTGACAACTTTTAATGACAACTTTTGGTTGCAAATAGCAACTTCCTTCCAATGGTCACCTCGGTTAAAAAGGTGGTTGATAACCATTGAGGAAGATATAAAATTTCATCCCCAATCATCATTGGGAGGAGAGAATGACTTTGTAAACTTTTGGCATCATTGAAGTAATATATTTATGAGAATTTCCTACAATTTTGTTATTCTACACGGTGTACCATACTGTACCATCATTTTGGAATTAGGAAATTAGTGGGATGGGTTAGAGTGGCTGATCACCTTTCAGATGCATCAAGTCTGAGGTCCTAATTTTCCAAGACAAGGAAGAAATCGGCAAATTTTTGGAAGTGTTCTAGATTTGACAGTTTTGTCTAAGGTTTTGCAAAGAAATGGCCTTACCTTGCTGATCCTTCATTGGTGGTTCACATATTTGGAGGGGATGCAAGTATGGTGAATTTGTTTTAGGATTTTAAAGGTCTTTTATAGGTTAGGACTAGTTGAAGGCAAGGGTTTGATGCATTAAGGTGGCCAACTCCATGTGGTCACCGTGCAAGTGTAAGCAAATAGGTCTCACATTAGGGGTTAAACCTAAGACTTAGGAATTGGTGTATTGGCCTAAGAGTATTCCTTGAGGCTTTTTAGTGAGTTAAGATCTGTGTCTACACACTCCTTTGTAAAATAGGCCTAATAGGGCTATACCGGTCTCCTAACCAAAGTAGGGTTTGGATTCTTGTGTTCTCTACAGGTAAGAACCCTTAGGATATGTTTTTTAACTCCCAAAAGGGTATCCAAATCTGGGAATTGTTGTCTATTATTTTGGAGAAATAAAGAGTTAAGTGTGGAAAATCGGTCTGGCAGGGCTACTAGGTTTTGTAGGCCTTGTTGCAGCAGTTACCTAAACCGATAGAGGGAATCTAAATTCAATTATTGAAGGAGGTCTCCCTGATCTAGGGGACATCAAATAAAACCTTAAATACCCATTATTTTAATGGAGAAGGGACCAAACCATTGTTGACCATAGGGTCCTTGCACCGGTCAATGAAAGAGACCTTGTACTGGTAGTCTTTTGTTTTGAAGAAAGGGAAGTGGGACTTGTCAAACTGATATTCCTTAACCCCTAGGAGTTTTGTGTGATTTCAAGGGTCCTTGGTGATAGTTCAGATACTTAAAGATAAGTACAGATGCAAATCTAATAAGATGAGAGGGGGGGGTGAATCATACAAAGTTAATCTTTCATAAAAACATCCAATTCAACCTCGGTAACATATACTTTAGTGATATTACCAAAACTGCTAAACATGCAAACTCAAAAGCATATAAACATCATATCACTCATAACACCAGATTTAACGTGGAAACCCAAATAGGGAAAAACCACTGTGGGATTTCGGACCCACTAAGAAATATACTCTTCTAGAGTATGCTCGGTTAAAAGCAAATCCTGTTAAAGATTACAAACACATTGCTAGATGTGAGCTGGTTAAGGGATTTCCCTCAGATCTGTTAGGATCTTCACCTTGTTAGAAGTGACCTTGTTAAAGGATTTCAAACACTCAATCAGAATGTCACCTTGCTAGAGGGTTTTACAAATAAGACTATTAAGTCCACTCGGTTAAGAGATTTTCTGTCACTTTCACAAAATAATAGTAATAAAAATCTATCTGCAACTTCACATCTAAAATGCTAAAGTGGATTCTTATTTGCTCAATACAATCTAGACATAGAACTAATCTTGTCCATCTATTGAGCTTCTATACTCTGTTATTCAAAACAGGTCTTCAAGCTTCTGTGCTCGGTAATCACTATGTAGCATCCCTGTGCATACATTTGCCCGCATGCATTGTTTATCAATAGCTCCCTATTTATAAACAATTAGCTAACCGCTTAATCTCTTTGATCACATTTCCCATGATCAATCATAGCCATCAGATCTTCAATCTTGTCCAGGTTCAATGTATCCTTCTATCTGAAAAATGTTCTACCCCACCTAGGAACTTGTGCGAGGGTAATGTGGTTTAATATGCGCTATAGATCTTCATGCTGATTTTTGTTTGCCATAGATTCTTTAACAAAATTCATGCACGGCATACCAATCAATTAATCAGTTCCAGCTCATCAGCTTCCTTCATTAAATAATGCATGTAACCATTTAATGTATTCTGTTACAGCTTGGTTACAACTCGGTAGCAACTCAGTAAATACTAAACTTTACTCGGTAGACATTCCGCCTTCATTAACCGATAGTGATAACCTTAGGGTTTATCGACTAGGTTCCTTAGGGTTTACCAACTAGGTTCTTTAGGGTTTACCGACTAGGTTCTTTACTTGGTAACATAGTATAGTATTAACCTTACAATTTACAACATATGTATGATGGTAAAACAATCTAAACATCATGATCTCATCATTTTCTAACTCGGTAATAGTTGCCCATTGAATACCTTATTCATCATATTCTTTTTGTGTCTTTTACCAACATCTTTATACTCATCAAATCATACTTCTCAAGATATGGCAACATCATACTGAATTAGAAAATCAATTTCTTGACATCAATGACAAAATAATAATATTAAGACAGTAAATCATCCCTAATCAGTTATATCCATAATCATCAACAACCTTCTTAATATCCTTATTGAAATGCCAACAATCTCCCATTGTCTATTATAATGCCAAATGCCAAATGCCAACAATCTCCCCCTTTAGCATTGATGGCAAAACCAATTGATTTGACCTAATTGATTTGGATTTTTGTGAGTTGTTTGTGAGATTTTGAAATGCTCTCTTCCTATCATCATAATTCTCCCCCATACATTAGACTTCTCCTCTTTTCTCAGTCTTTCTTTTCTGCTTTTTTCAGTCTTCTCAGTCTTTTCCAGTCTTCTCCCCCTTTGACAACAATGCCAAAAAAACTAAAGAACTAAAACATAAATTCTTCCTGTATGACGTGAATTCCTGTTGTAATGTGTCAACTTAGTCTCGATCAGAGCATTTTGTCTTCAATTCCTGTTTCTTGTATTGTATCCTGCACTGTTTCCTTCACACCTTTAGAAAATATCCTAAAGTGTGTAAATGAACATCAACTCCTAAAAGATATTCTGTAGAGTCATTGAATTGATACTTTCACCAAACACTGTCAGTGAGTAGAAGATAGGGGTATGACCCCTAACTTACTTCTAAGATACTCAAAAGTGTCCCTTAGTAGTGGCTTGGTGAGGATATCTGCTATTTGTTCGTTTGTGCTAACATACTCCAACACCACTTTCTTCTCTTGAGCTTCTTCTCTAAGATAATGATATTTGATAGAGATGTGATTTGTCTTAGAGTGCATAACAAGATTTTTCAAAATGTTAATGGCACTAGTATTGTCACAGAATATAGTTATTGGCTCGGTAACTTTCTCATTTATACCTTCCAACAGTTGTTTGATCCATGCTATGTTGGTACAATTCAATGTTGCAGTAGCGTATTCAGCTTTTGTTGTTGACTGTGAAACACATCCTTGTTTCTTGCTAAGCCAACTCACTTGTCTTTCTCCTAAAAAGAAAGCTCCTCCACTTGTGCTTTTTCTGTCATTAATGTTGCCTGCCCAATCAGCATCAGTATAAACTTTTAAATCAAAATCATTTCCTTTCTGATATACTAAGCCATAATCCTCGGTGCCTTTCAAGTATCTAAAATTTCTCTTGATTGTTGTCATGTGTGTTTCCTTAGGATCTGCAGAGAATCTTGCAACTATACCTACTGCATGTGCTATGTCTAGTCTGCTGTAAACAACATCTTGTAGCTTTGCAATCATGGATCGGTAAAGTGTCTCATCAACAGATGCAGATTCATCATTCTTTGATAGTTTACAGTTGGTAGTCATAGGAGTACTTACTAGTTTTGAATCCTCCATTCCAAATTTCTTCAAGATTTCCTTTATGTACTTGGATTGAGTAATGAAAATCTCATTTTTCATTTGCAGTATTTGTAAACCTATAAAATACTTTATCTCACTGATTAATGACATCTCAAATTCTTTGCTCATTTCATTTCCAAAGTTATTGCATAAAGAGTCATTTCCACAAAATATAATATCATCAACAAATATGGCTGAGATCAGTATTCCATTTTCATCATTCTTCATGTACATATTGTTGTTCTCACTTTTCCTTATAAAACCAATCTTAATCAAATAAGAGTGCAATCTTTCATACCATTCTCTAGGTGCTTGTTTCAAACCATATAAAGCTTTGTTCAATTTACATACCTGATCTTTACTCTTGTCTTCAACAAATCCTTCAGGTTGTTCAATAAAAACTTCTTCTTCTAATATTCCATTCAGAAATGCAGATTTGACATCCATTTGATATACCTTGAAGTTTTTGAAAGCAGCATATGCCAACAATGTTCTTACTCCTTCAATTCTAGCCACAGGTACAAAAGTTTCACCATAATCAATTCCTTCTTCTTCAGCATAACCTTTGCATACTAGTCTTGCTTTATTTAGAATGACCTCACCTTTTTCATTTAGCTTGTTTCTAAAAATCCACTTTGTACTGATTACATTTTTGTCCTTCAGTCTTGGGATTAGTGTCCATGTGTCATTCTTCTTGATTTGATCAATCTCTTCTATCATAGCATTTATCCAATCTTCACTGTTACATGCCTCTTTCACTATTCTTGGTTCAAATTCAGATATCAGACATGTGTTTTGTCTCAGTTTATTCCTTGTCATCACTGGATCATCCTTATCTCCTATAATTTGACTTGGTGCATGATGTCTTCTGACATACTTGGCTAATACAGGCTCGGTAGGCTCGGTATGATCTTCTTGATCACTCTGTAACTGGATATTCTCTTCATTTTCTTCAATAGTTTTCATGGTAGGACTTGTCGGTTGAACATAGAAAAATTCATCATAATTTTCTGGTTCTTTGGAATTTCCTTCGTCATTTCTTTCTGCAAATTCATCAATTTTCACAGTTGCACTTTCTACTATTTTGTTAGATGATTTGATCAGACATTAAAATGCTTTGCTTCTAGAAGAATAATCTAGAAATGTTCCTTCTTCACTTTTTTGATCAAACTTGCCATTTCTATCATCTTTGTGTACATAGCATTTACTTCCAAAGATTTTAAAATAACTTACATTAGGTTTCTTGTCATACCAGATTTCATATGGTGTCTTCGAAGTACCTTTCTTCAGTTGTACTCGGTTCAAGGTGTAAACTGTTGTGTTTATTGCTTCCCTCCAAAATGTTTGTGGCACGTTCTTTTCAATCATCAGGATTCTAGCATAATCCACAATAGATCTGTTTCTTCTCTCAACAATTCCATTTTGTTGTGGAGTGCTCGGTGCAGAGACTTGTTTTTTAATACCATGATCATTGCAGAATAAGTTGAACTCATCAGATGTGAACTCTCCTCCTCTATCTAATCTAAGACATTTCAGTTGTCTTCCTGTTTTATTTTCAACTCTTGCATTGTACCATTTAAACATTTGAAAAGCTTCTAATTTTTCTTTTAAAAACATTACCGACATCATCCTTGAATAGTCATCCACAAATAATATGAAATATTTATCACCCTAATAACTTTAAACTTTCATAGGACCACAAATATCAGTGTGCACAAGATCTAAAATTCCCTTAGAAGTGTAAGACTTACTTGTAAATCTTGATCTTATCATCTTACCCATCTGGCATCCTCGACACATAGCATTCTCAGGTTTTTCAAGACTCGGTGGACCTCTTACTCGGTGCTTCTTACTTATTTTGATCAGATTATCAAAATTTACATGACAAAACCTTTTATGCCATAACCAGGTATCATCTATCTTTGCATACAAACACTTGTTCTGAGTTGAGTCAAGGTGAAATGTATTACCTTTAGTTTGTGTCCCAGTAGTAGCTAACTTTCCATGCTTGTCATTAACTTTGACAATTCCTTTCTGAAATTCTACTCGGTAACCTGTACTGTTTAGCTGTGCTACACTCAACAAATTGTATTTCAAACCTTCAACCCAATAAACATCATTTCATCTTGCATTGTCAAGAAGTGTTATAGATCATTTACCTCTTACTAAACATGGTGCATCATTACCAAATCTTACATAGCCTCCACCATAATCTTCTAACATAACAAACTTGTGTTTATCACCTGTCATATGATGTAAGCATCCACTATCTATGATCCAAGAATCATTAGTATTTATGTAAGATATTAGAGCTTTTTCTTCATATCTTTCTTCATCTGATCCATCTTTGATATCCACATAAACTACTTCCTCTGTATCAGTTTCATCTGATTTATCATCGTTGGATTCCTCATCAGCTATTAAGCATGTCTTTCTATCTCTTCTTCTGAAGTCTCGGTGTCCTCTGTAATGATTATCTTTATTTCTGTCATCTCAGTAATCTCTCTTTTCAGTAGAATCTTTGTCAGGACAGTTAGAAGCCATATGTCCTATTTTATCACAATTGAAACATTTCAAAGGTAGTTTTCCTTTATACTTACCTTTGCCTCTCAATAACCTTCTAGCTAATAGTGCTTCAAACTCTTCCTGCTTTCTGATTTCCTCATACAGTTTGTGTACTTCTTCCATGTTCTTACGAAATCTTTCACTTGCTCCACTGTGATCTCCTTCAAAGTACTTATACTTTCTTTCATTGTAATCATTAGATTCATGAAGATGAAAAGAACTAAATGCAAATTCAACTTTATTTACCGAAGATCCACTATTATCAAAGTTACTTAACTCAAATGCATGTAGCTTACCAATAGTAGCATCTAAAGAAACTGGCATATTAGGTACAGACCTCAATTCATTGATTGCAGAGACTCGGATTGCATAAGCTGGTAGAAGGGTTTTTAACAACTTACTTGTTATATCCTTTTCTTCAATGGTTCCACCTACTCCTTTGATTTGATTGACAATCTCCTTTAGTCTTGTACTGCACTGGGTTATGTTCTCACCTTCATTCATCCTCATAGATTCAAGTTATCCTCTTAGACTATCTACTTTTTCTCTTTGAACATGTTCATCACTGCCATATACAGATATGAGCTTGTCCCACATTGCCTTTGCATCATTGCAGTCTTCTAGATCATTAAACTCTGAGTCGATCAATGCAGATGTTATTTCAATCATTGCTTGGATATTTTCTTGTTTTGCCTTTATTTCTTCCATAGTCAATGGATAGGTGCTCGGTGTGATGAAATCGTTCTCCAGATTATATACAACATATTCTCCAACTCCTGATAGGTGCAGCTTCATCCTTTTCTGCCATGTAGAGAAACTTGACTTGTTTAGCTTCGGTGCATCCCTCTTATATGTCTTTGGATATTTGCCTCAAGTACCTTTAAACTTTTTCTTCCGGAGTCCAAAGCTCTAATACCAATTGATAGTTCTGATACTTAAAGATAAGTACAGATGCTAAGCTAATAAGATGAGAGTGGGGGGTGAATCATACAAACTTAATCTTTCATAGAAACATCAGATTCAACCTCGGTAACATATACTTTAGTGATATAACCAAAACTGCTAAACATGCAAACTCAAAAGCATATCAACATCATATCACTCATAACACCAGATTTAACGTGGAAACCCAAATAGGGAAAAACCACTGTGGGATTTCGGACCCACTAAGATATATACTCTTCTAGAATATGCTCGGTTAAAAGCAAATCCTGTTAAAGATTACAAACACATTGCTAGATGTGACCCGGTTAAGGAATTTCCCTCAGATCTGTTAGGATCTTCACCTTGTTATAAGTGACCTTGTTAAAGGATTTCAAACACTCAATCAGAATGTCACCTTGCTAGAGGGTTTTACAAATAAGACTGTTAAGTCCACTCGGTTAAGAGATTTTCTGTCACTTTCACAAAATAATAGTAATAAAAATCTATCTGCAACTTCACATCTAAAATGCTAAAGTGGATTCTTATTTGCTCAATACAATCTAGACATAGAACTAATCTTGTCCATCTGTTGGGCTTCTATACTCTCTCATAATAATATCAAGATAGTAAAGCATCCTTAATTAGTTATATCCATAATCATCAACAACCTTTTCAATATCCTTATTGAAATGCCAACAATCTCCCATTGTCTGTTATAATGCCAAATGCCAAATGCCAACACTTGGTGTTTTGTTGGATTAAGGGAACCTATCCTATACCTATACCGGGACTCTGCATCACTTTTCAGGTGCCATTTTTTTTGAAAGTGCATAATTTTTCATCTACTTTCATAATATATGATCAGTTTTCAAAGATTTTGAGTGGATATTGTACTTTCAGATATTGGTCTTTTTTGTCCTACTTGGTACTTGTAATTTGCTTGGATTGCTTGGATCTTAGTTTAGATCTCTTTCATTCTTAGTTGAGTCTCCTTTGGCCTCATTGGGGTAGTTGTAAAGTTGAAATTAGAAGTCCACTTTGCCATTTTTTGCAAGTGGCCCATTGTAAACGCACTAAGTATAAAGTGCCAAATGATCTTTTTTTTTTTGGGGGGGGGGGGGGTTTGTTGGAGTTGAGAAAATACAACACCACAGGAGCCCAAATGATCTCTGCAAGCTGAAAAACCTGTTACAAGGAGAAGCAAGGAAGCAAATCACAGAAGAAAGAAATACACATAAAATATTCTAAAAAAGAGAGAGCTCAATATTTACAAAATGTAATGTAATAATCCTCCTTCTTGTTACAATGAAAAGAAAGAACTTAACCTTTAATAGGTCAAGAAACCCTAAAAGGCAAAACCTAGGTTTGCACATAATAATTAATAAAAGAATTAATTATTATGCACCTAAAGTTAGCTTAAGTGTAAAAGAGATAAAGGGAACTTAAATAATTAAACAAATATTGTTTAATTAATCAAGTAAATACCTGAATACTCTAATAGGGTTCTTTGATTGAGTGAATTTGGGTGGGTGTCTTGTGTGATTATGCATCTCTTTCCTTGTGCTCTTTCATTTTTGTTGCTATGAGTCCTCATAAATTTCCACCTTTAACTCCACATAATTATGCATCTTGGAAAATTAAAGCATGGAGCAAATTAATGGAAAAAGGACTCACGCATTACATAGATAGAACAATAGCATCACCACCTGATCCTAAGGCTGAACCTAATGCTTAGTTAGAATGGTTCACTTAGAATTGCATGGCTCCTAGAACTTTGCGTAAGTATGTATCAGATGACCTTATTTTTCACATTGAGAAGTGTTCTACAATCAAAGAGGCTTAGGATATATTTCAGAAATTGTATGGTCAAGTTGATGAAATTAGAGGTTACAAGATCGACAATGAGCTCACCAACTTGGATCCCAAGAGTTTTGATACAATCCAAGATTATGTCACCAAAGAAAATGAGCTAAGAGAAAATATTATGGATTCTGGAATTGACAAAAAGGATGCTCAGTTGATATTCAACTTGTTGGACAAGCTTGCACCTGACTATGCAACACTTGTTTCTAGCTTCCAAGCTCATTGTTTGACAGTGGGGAGTTCCTACACTATGCCTACATTTGATGCTTTCACAAAAATGTTGATGTTGGAACAATCTAAGTTGTTTAACATGGGGATTTTCAAGTCTTCAAAGTCCAAGGCTTTGGTGGCTAATCAAGGGAATCAAGGGAGGCAAGTAAAAGATTCCAACAAGAAGAAGAAGCAATCTAAGTCAAAACCACAGCAGGAAAAAGGACAATCACCCTCTCCATCACAAGGCGATTTTTCATCCTCTTCCAAAAAGGGGACTCCACCTAAAAAGGATAAACCAACTTGTGCTTATTGAGAGATATATGGTCATGATGAGCATCGATGCCACACAAAGCAAGTTGATGAGTTGACAAATATTCTTAAGAAAAATAGCATCAACTTGCCATCCGCCTACAGCAAGAAGGATTCATCTCCTTCCTCTTCCTCATAGTCTAAGGGAAAAGGGTAAGCATTCATGGCTACAACAGGTTCTTCACAACAGTGAATACTTGACTTGGGTGCCTCTTATCACATGGGTTCTACAAAAGAGCAATTTTCTTCATTAGAGCCATCAAAGGCACCTCACATTTACATAGGTGATGATACACAAGTTGAGGTTGAAGGGAAAGGTTCAGTTGACATGGACGATGCAAAATTTGAGAATGTTCTCTATGTTCCTAACTTTTCTACCAATCTTCTCTCTATCTACCAAATCACTCACTATGGGAATGGGAATAAGGTTGAGTTTACACCTGATTCAATTGTGGTAAAGGAACTTGATAACGATGCCTTGGTACTAGCGGGACAAGTCAATGACAACTCAAGACTTTATTCATTCTCCCGCTTTGTAACAAGTTCTTCTTCTAGGGCCTTGCTTACACATTCAAATTCAAAAAGTAAGCTATGACATGAGCGGTTTGGTCATCTCAACTACCGCTATCTACAATAGCTTAGCACTAAAGACATGGTCACAGGTCTACCTCGAATCAATTTTTCAAAGGGTGTGCGTTCATGGTGTTCCATGGGAAAGCATATCGAGGAGAAGTTTGACAAGGGGAAAGCTTGGAAAGCTTTGGAAGTTCTTCAACTTGTTCACAGCAATGTAGTAGGTCCATTTCCATCACCTTCATTTAGTAAGGCCCACTATGTCCTCACCTTCATTAATGACTACTCTTTCTTCACTTGGGTCTACTTTCTTATTCATAAGAGTGAAGTGTTTGACAAATTTCTAGACTTCAAAGCTCATGTGGAGAAGCAATCAGGGAAAGTGGTCAAGATTCTCTGCACAGATAATGGAAGGGAATATGTGAACAAAAGACTTGAGGATTTTTGTACATTTGAGGGGATTGATCTTCAACATTCTGTTGCTTACACTCCACAACAAAATAGAGTTGCAAAGTGCAAGAATAGAACTCCTAAAGAAATGGATAGTTGTATGATACATGCACGTTCTCTTGATCCCTCCTTTTGGGTAGAGGCTATCACTTGTGCCACACACATCCAAAATCGGGTTCCTCACAAAGCTTTGATAGGTATTACTCCTTTCGAGGCTTGGGCTAGTAGGAAACTGATTGTGAGACATTTCAGTGTCTTTGAGTGTCCAACATGGGCTCACATTGCTCCACAGAAATGAAAGGAATTGGAACCTCAGAGTAGGCCTTGTCTTTTTATTGGATATCCTAAGGGTGCTAAGGCATATCAATTGATGGATCTTGAGACACATGAGGTGTTTATTGAGAGGAGTGTTCATTTTGAGGAAATCTCTCCTAGCTTAGCCTCTCTACCTCCTCCACCTTCCTCCATTATGGATAGTGATTCCAGTGATTCAAATGATGAGACTCCTTCAACTCCGACTCGCACGGTTATACCTCTAAAGGGTCCACTTGTAGTTGAGGAGCCTCGCTCTCCACCTCCACCTAGACCTCATTGGGCTCGACAGACACTTGAGTGAGTAGGTTCTCTTGTTGGGGATCCTTTAAATAGATGCAGGACTCGATCACAGCATAAGGACCTTACACAAGCATACAACGCTACCACTTCCAATCCACAAACATTTTGGGAAGCATCGGGGGTTTCTGAGTGGGACCAAGTTATGGAGGCAGAGTATAGTTCCTTGATGAGGAACAACACATGGGAGTTAGTCCCTCTCCCTAAGGGGAGAAAGATGGTTTGATGTAAGTGGATCTATCGGAAAAAGTTTGTAGCAGATGGTAGTGTGGATAAGTATAAGGCTCGAATTATTGTGAAAAGTTTCTCTCAAGTTTGAGGTGTTGACTATACTGATACCTTTGCGCCTGTAGCCAAGATGAACTCCATTCACTTGACACTTGCTATTGCTGCAGCTCATGGTTGGGTTGTACATCAAATGAATGTGAAGAGTGCTTATCTTCATAGGGATCTTGATTAGGAGATTTATATGCAAGGTTTCATCTAGGATTCTTCCTTCATTTGAAGACTAAGGAAATCTCTCTATGGCCTTAAGCAGGCCCCCAGGGCTTGGCACACCAAGATGGATTCCTTTTTTCTCTCTGCAAGGTTCACTAGGTGTCATTCTGACCCGAATGTCTACATTTTGCAATAGGATGACTCACACTTGATACTTGTGCTCTATGTTGATGATTTAATCATTATAAGCAGCATGGCATCCATCATTAGCAATGTTAAATCTGCCTTGCATGGCAGTTTTGCTATGACTGACTTGGGTCTTTTGCACTACTTTCTCAGGATAGGTATTTCACGTTCATCTTCTGGGATCACTCTTTCGTAGCCTAAGTATTCTCTTGATCTACTTGCACGCTTTCATATGGTTGATTGTAAGCCTTCATCGACTCCCTTTCTTTCAGGAGTCAAGCTTGAGGCTTGATGCTCTTCTCCACCAGTTGATGCCACATTGTATCATCACCTTGTGGGTGGTCTCATCTACTTGACTTACACACATCATGATATTTCATTTGCAGTTGGCATGGTTTCCTGCCTCATGCAGGAACCACATGAGCTTCATGGGAAAGCCACAAAACACATCCTTCACTACATTCAGGGTACACATCACTATGGGATTCACTATGCAATAGGCATAGGACTGTTGGTATTCTGGTATGGTTTTGTCATTGATGTCAACACCTACTAAACACTTATCAACTCTGGCATTTTGGAGTATTAGCAACATTCACCGGTAAGCAAGTGACTTATGCACAGTCACCGGTATCTGGTACACCGGCAAGATATAATGACCACTGGCACTTGGAATGATATGGAAAACACTTGGTTATGTCAAAGACATCGTGTGGACACTTTGTCTTGGAGTTTTGTTTATTGGTATATTAGCATTTGCATATTTGTTGTTACTGGCAAATAGGTCCAGGTTACACCAGCAGGTTTATCTTTTCCAGATCAGCATGACACGCTATAGAGATGACTTATTATTGTTGTAAATGCATTAAGCCAACATATTGAGTCGGTTATTGCATCGCGTATCAATTGATATGTAAATTAATTTTATTGTAATATCTTGTAGAGCCGACCTACTAAAATTGGTCCTAGGTTATGGTATAAATGCAAGATCTTATTTGTAAGATCGAATGTGGAATGCGAAAAAGGATTGTGCGAAGGTATATGTGAGAATAAGTAGAGCTATACACATAGACATCATTTGAAGATTGAAGGAGGGTTTTTGAGAAGACAATTAGAACTACACTGATACTGAAACCAGCATATGAAGATGTTATTTTGAGCAATACATTCTTATTGGATTTAACCATCCAACTGTAGTCAGTGTGACTCCCATTTTGGGATTGAGCAGTGAGCTCTAGGCGCTTGGCCTTTCTGCATGTGTAGACCCCATTTGTATACACTTACTATCTGTAGTAGTATCATCTGATTGTGGGTAAGGTTTCCCACCGTGGTTTTTCCCCTTACAGGGTTTCCACGTACAAATATTGGTGTTATGTGTTGTGGATGACTTTGTCTTTTTGTTTCATGCATTAATCCTTACTGGTATTGCAATTAACTGTTAAAACTATCTACCGACATATGAGATTGGTTTACCGGTATTAAGCATTAAGTTGGTTAAGTTATTTTTGGTTTGAATTTATTAGACAACTGATTCACCCCCCCCTTCTCTCAGTTGTCTTCGGGACCTAACAATTGGTATCAGAGCGTACTCTTTTGCAGAAGTTTAATAGATTGAGAAGATCCAATGTCTACTAACTATTTCAGGAAGGACAGTCCTAAACTTGATGGAACCAACCATGGCATATGGAAGATCAGAATGGAGACACATTTAAATTGCATTGGAAAGGACATCCGGGATGTTACAAAGAATGGTTATACTGCTCCTACAAAAAGTCAGCCCAATCCACCCAACTTGACTAAAGATGAGGAAAATGATTCCAAAGCAAGAGAAGCACTTTTGAGCACATTATCTGATCAACAAATCATGGGACCATCAGATAGGTTTTGATAGGGAGGATAGTGCTATGTGGTTGTTAAGTGGCTAGTATGTTTTCTAAGTGATAGACCCTTACTATTTTTGAGGTGTAGTCCCCAAGGATAGAGTGCAAATAGCTCAAAGGCAGTCTAACAACTCACCTTGCTCCACCTCCCTATGTCAAGCTCTCCTTGGCGACTCAAAGGCTCCAACTCCCTAGTTGTTGACATCCTTCCAAGTGCTCCAAAACCAACTTATGAAGCCAAACTCACCAAATAGGTTGAATTCATGTTAGATTAACTTGTTTCAACTTGATTTGTTGGATTTCATGCTTTGCAACCTTCACTGGCATACCTGATTTGACAAAAACTTGGTTTTAGGCCTAAAACAAGCTACTAGGCATTAGCCCTCCATTTGGGGTTTTGTGCTCACCCTGCTCAAGTGATGGGCTTCCAGACTAAAAGCTTCACATTTATGGATACCCTTTTGGGAATACTTGAATATTTTCAAAGTCTTAGTGTCTCTTAGGCCTTCTCCATGACTGTCCCAAAAATGGGTGAAAAGGGAGGGTTTGGTAGGGTTTTGATGGTGAAAACCAAGATTCAAACTAGAGACCTCCAATATGGAACAATAAACCTTAGTGCCATCATACCACTAACTAATTAGACCACAATAAATAAGTTTTACACTTCAAGGTTTGGAGAACAAGATTTTACAAAAAGTTGCTTAAGAGAAGAATGCAACAATTTACAACTTTTCCATTATTGCCTCTTTCAAACACATCATTTGCAAACAAAACCAATTACATTCAACATGTAAAAATGTCTACCATTTAGAGACAAAGGAGAGTCATGTTAGCCCTGCATACAAGAATTAGGCAATTACAAAAATGGATTATTTCACTGCCAAAGCTAACTATCACTGCACTTTTGCCTTTCACTATTTTTTCTTTCACTGTGACCTGCACTTTCACTGTTAGCTTTACAAAAAGTTTGTTTTGTGCTCCTTAACAAGGCTTTGTCTTTAATGGCTTATTGACCTTCATACCTATCATTTTGAAGGAGAAGATTACATATATAACTTCAAAAGAAAATGCAAAACTCAGTCCTAGTTGACTGTGACAGCCAATTGGCATTACAACCTTGCCTCAAAGATCATTGATTGATCTTGGCAACTTCAAACCCATAGATAACACCAAAATAACTCCTTGTTCTTGTTTGCAAGCAATTAGAAGGAGGTACAAAACCTTACAAGCTCCAATGTATGGTGGAGAGTAGGCTAATGAAAGGAAATTGACTCTAAAATAGTGACTCATTGTCTTTTACATTATTTTCACAAACTAAATATGAAATCACTCTCCTTATGGCTTAGTAAGCCTCTTAACCTTGACATACAACCTTAAACATCAAGGCAAGTCTTTTCAACTATTAAATGCACTTGCTATAGAAGAGCAAAGCATCAAATTTCTTCAAGACCCTAGCCAAATGGCACATTTGCCTAGGGCTCCATGGCCACAAAACTCCTTGCACCTGCATTCTTGAAAGCAAAACATGTATTTACATAATTTACAAATTGACCAACTGGTTCTTGGGAAGCCATGAACATTTTAGGACTTCAAGAAGCCAAGTTGGTCGAGCATCCTTGCCAATTACCTAGACAAGGCAGTGAAACTGTCAAATCAAACTAATTTTGCTACAAACTCAAAACTTGATAAAATTAGATGCCACCAAAGGGAAAAGCTTAAGAAAAACATAATAGAAACTAAAAATGCAAGAACAATATGGCCAAGTATAGTAGGTGTGCGGACTACTATTCACATGGAGTTAAAAACTAGAGAAAAACCACGTAAAACTAGTGCGAGTTTGCAAAATGCTTCATAACTTAAAATGATCAACCCTTACAATAGTAAAAATAGGAGATTAAATACCTCTCCAAGTTGGTTAGCCTCCTGTATGGATAGGTACATGTCCAAGGGCACTTAAATTTGACATTTTGATGCCTAAATGATAACTTTTGGTACCTAGAAAATGCAAGATTGACCTCCAAGACTAACAATCACCTAAAAACACTTCTCACACCTAAAACACAAGCAATAAACATGTCTAAAACCTTTTAAAACAAAAACCACATTAAAAACTCATTTTTCCATCATTTTGCCAGGCAACACCAAACTGGCAATTTTGAGCAAAAAGATGAAAACAAGAAACCAAAACCACACAATAAGTTCAAAACTCATCCAAACAACCTAGAACAACTTCAAAAACATCTAAGACAACTTTCCAACTTAAAACTAACAAAAATCAAACCTGAGATGAAAATGAAGCTGAGAATGAAGCTAGGTGCTCCTACACCAGATCTACTGCTTAAACTATTTGGGATCATTTGGAAACACTGAATGAAGGAGATTCCACAGTCAAAATTGTAAAACTTGAAAGCTTCCGGGTTAGGTATGAACTTTTAAAAATGGAAGAAGATGAAGGATTTCTGCTTTTATGGAAAGAGTAAATGAGATTGTTTTGGGTATTAAATGTTGTGGAGGAACCTTAAGTGAGGATGAAATTGTTTCAAAAGTTTAAAGAGGATTTCCACCGGCATATAAAATGAAAGTCACTGCTATAAATGAGTTAAGAACAATGCCTAATACATCAGTAACTAGGGATACATTGATTGGAAAACTTTCAGCTTTTAAAATTGAAGAATTTGGTCCCGTTGCTACTATAAAGATAGATTTAGCCTTTAAAGCATCAACATCATCTGCTCCATCATTTGACAAATATGATTGGAAAGCCTTTTATGCAAGAGAAATTGAATATAGTAGGAAAGAAAATGAAGAACTTGAAGAACTTGAAGCACTATTTGCAAGGAAAATGCCTAAAGGTCCAGTTGGAAGTAAGTATGAAGGTAAAGCACCCTTTAAATGTTTTAACTACAATAAGATTGGTCATATGGCTTCAAGATTCCCTGATAGACATGCTAGACTAAGAGAAGAAGCTTGAAGAACATGCAAGCCTAACCCTGAATATCAGAGATACAAATTTAAGAAGAATAAAGACAAATCTTGTTACATTGCTGATGAAGGAGTGACTGATGATTCTGATGAGGATCTGACAAACAATGGATGGGTTTTTGTTGCTATAACAGAAGATCAACCAGCACGTACTACTCAACCGATAGAAAAGGCCTTGGCAGCTAAAGTTGAAGTAAAGGATGAGTGGATCATTTATTCAGGATGCTCACCTCATATGACAGGAGACAAAGGTAAATTCTTGAACTTTCAAGAATACAATGGAGGCTTAGTCAGATTTGGAGATGAGGAAGCTTGTTTGATCAAAGGTAAGGGTACAATATCTCTTGATGGTAAGCATAACACTGATAATGTTTACTATGTTGAAGGATTAAAGCATAATCTTTTGAGTGTTTGTCAATTAGTTGAGAAAGGATTTTAGTTACAATTCAAAAATGGAAAATGCAAAATCATGAATAGAACTGGTTTGGAAATTACAACCGGTAATCAGACTAGAGGTAATATCTTTCATTTGAATAACAGTGAAAAGACATGCTTAATTGCACATATTGATGAAAGTTGGCTATGGCATAAGAGACTCTGTCATGTAAACTTTGATTGCATGGTGAAAATCAGCACTATTAAGGTAGTTAGAGATTTACCTAAAATTGTCAAACCTCACAATACAGTATGTAAGGAATGTCAGTTTGGAAAACAAGTTAGAGCTAGTTTCAAAAGTATTCCAAAAAAATACAATAATGCTCTTGATTTAATTCATACTGATTTATGTGGTCCAGCTAGAACTAAAACCTTACAAGATGATAGATATTTCATGCTAATCATTGATCACTATTCTAGAATGTGTTGGGTTACTTTTCTCAGAGAAAAATCAAAAGCACTTGGAAAGTTCAAACTATTCAAAGCTATGGTAGAAAATGAAATCGGTAAGAAAATAAAATGTCTAAGATCAGATCAAGGAGGAGAATTTACATCTAAGGAATTGAATACATTATGTGAAGTAAATAGAATCAGAAGACAGCTATCAGCACCTCAGACACCATAGCATAATGGAGTTGTTGAAAGGAAAAACAAAACTATCTTGAATGCAGCAAGAAGTATGTTATCAGAAGCAAACCTACCACATGTATATTGGAGAGAGTCAGTAAGTATAGCAGTCTATACATTCAACAAAGTTCACATCAAAGGTGAAACCGGTAAGACCCCTCATGAACTATGGTTTGGTATTACTCCTACTCTTAAATATTTCAGAATTTTTGGAAGTAAATGTTATATCAGAAGAGATGAGTATATTGGAAAATTTGATCCTAGAAGTGATGAAGGAATATTTCTTGGTTATTCATCTAAAAGCAAGGCATATAGATGTTTTAACAAAAGATTGCAGAAAATTGTTGAAAGTACAAATGTAAAGATTGATGAACAATTCAGAGGAACTTCAAGGTATATAGACTCTGAACCGAAAACATAAATTTTGACAAATGAACCTACTCTGAATCCACCGATACAAAATTATGATCCAATTACCTCAGTATCATCTGAAAATTCCACAGTAACTGAGGAACAACAGCAAACAAAGACACCCCGATATGTAAGACTGAATCACTCTGAAGATCAGTTAATTGGAAACAAGTATAAAGGGCTTATGACCAGAGGAAGATTGGAAAATGAAGAGGTATGTCTTATTTCTCAAATTGAACCATCAACAGTTAATGAGGCATGTGAAGATAAATATTAGATTAAAACTATGGAAGAGGAATTAGAACAAATTGAGAAGAATAACACTTGGACATTAGTTCCCCGGCCTAAAGATAAAAATGTAATTGGAACCAAATGGGTATTCAGAAACAAACTTAATGAAGATGGTAAGGTTATCAGAAATAAAGCAAGACTAGTGTGTAAGGGATATTCTCAGAAAGAAGGAATTGATTACAATGAAACCTTTGCACTGGTAGCGAGAATTGAGACAGACAGATTATTTTTGGATTTTGCAACACATAAGAACTACAAAGTATATCAAATGCATATTAAACGTGCATTTCTGAATGGAGATCTTGGAGAGGAAGTTTACATTGAACAACTTGATGGATTTTCTTTGACAGATAACAAAGATATGGTTTGCAGGTTAAGAAAAGCTTTGTATGGATAGAAGCAAGCTCCAAGAGCTTGGTATGCAAGATTGGCTAAGTATCTTTTGAAGATTGGTTTTTCTAAAGGTAATGCAGACAACAATCGATATTATAAAGTGACTAATGATGACATCTTGGTTATAGAAGTTTTTTTTGATGATATAATCTTTGGAGGAGAAGATGGATTATGTAAAGAATTTTCTATTAAAATGCAGCAAGAATTTGAAATGTCTATGATTGGAGAAATAAAATTCTTTTTAGGATTGTAGATTTCACAGACTAATAAAGGCATATTCTTGAGTCAATCCAAGTACTTAAAAGAGTTACTAAAGAAATTTGGGATGGAGAACTCTAAACCGGTAAGCACACCTATGACTACAAATGACAAACTATCACTAAGGGATGAATCTACACCTATAAATCCAACTACATACAAATCTATGATAGGAGGTTTACTGTATTTGACACAAAATAGACCTGATATTATGAATGCAGTATGTATTGTTTCAAGATTTCAGAGTAATCCTAGAGAAAATCATGAATCAGCAGTAAAAAGGATTTTTCGGTACTTACAAGGCACTATAAATCTTGGATTATGGTATCCTAGAGATGAAAACTTTGAATTATGTGCATACACAGATGCAAATTGGGTAGGAGATGTGGATGATAGAAAAAGCACCACCGGAGGAGCATTCTTTCCTGGAAACAGACTAGTTTATTGGTTGAGTAAGAAACAAAGTTGTACATCTTTATCAACAACAAAATCAAAATATGTTGCAGCAGCAACTAACTGTACATAGGTACTGTGGCTTAAGAAAATGTTCAAAGACATAAAGGTAAAATGCAAGGAACCTATTACTATCTATTGTGATAACACTGCAGCAATTGATATATCTAAGAATCTGGTTTTACATTCTAAAACCAAACATGTTTCTATCAAACTCAATTTTCTAAGGGAAAATGTTGAAGCAAAGGAAATAAAACTGGTTTATGTGAATACTAAAGAGCAGATTGCAGATATGTTCACTAAACCTTTGCCTAAGGAGACTTTTGAATATCTTAACAGAGAAATCTTTTACTCCAGCTTTGATGGGAAGCTACTTCTCAGGGGGACTAGTTGGTATACTAAATTAATTGGTATTTTGTATATGAACTTGGCTTAGTAATAACTTTGGTATTTGTTGTCAAAGGGGGAAAGATTGGTATGGAAAAACACAAGGAAAATATTGTTAGGGATCCCACAAATATTGAGAGGGGGGGTGAATCAGTATCTAACCGGTATATAGAATTTATTAACTTAAAACATGCAGAACATAATATAACAGTGTACCAGTATGCAAGAAATAATGCAATAAAGAGAATCAAGAACATCCATGTGAAAAGCACACCATAACACAAGATTTTAATGAGGAAACCTAGTGTGGGAAAAACCTCGGTGGGATTTGTGACCCACAATGTTCACTCACTGGCCAATAAGAGAATATTACTCACAATAGGAGCCTGCACATGCAGGAAGGCCAACTACCTAGAGCTCACTGCTCAATGGGGAGTCTCACTGACTTACAATAAGGATTGTACAAATCCAATATCTTGTACTGCTTTACAATAGCATCTTCAATGCCAGATTCAGTACCGGTTCCTACTCTGTTCTTTACATATACCCTTTAACGTATATTTCACACAGTAGGTCTGCCTAATATTTTCCTTTTTTTTGCTTACCTCTCCTATATCCAATGTCTACAATGATCTCTTTTATATATAAGAGTCATTTTACAATTTGCCAAGTCGGCTTACACATTTTTACAAAAATAAACAAAATATAATATAACAAAATCTTGTCGGCCTCTATGCCGGTATACTTCCTTTCTTCTGTGCCAGTGCCGGTGTCCTGAGTGTCGGTGTAGAGTGTGATCTACTGATGCCGATATAATTCCTTTGCCAGTGCCATAAGATTGCAAGGTTGCCATCAATGAAAAACCCTTCAATCACATACAATGTCTCATTGGAGTGTGCATATGCCAAGAATCTCCCCCTTTGGCATTGATGGCAACACTCATGAGAAATTTCAAAAATGATCCAAAAATGTGAAGTCCAAAAAATGTTACCAAAAATGTGTGAGCTCCCCCTGAGCATTTGACTCCTGTGATTTGAATTTTCTCATCCCACTACTCCCTCTTTGGCATCAATGACAAAGGTTGTCAAGATGTCAATAGAGTTTGTAGTTTCAACCTTGTAACTGGGTAGTTACAATTTGAAATAGATCCACCAAAATCAAGTTTATACTCTCCATAAACTTTTTACTATCTCTTATTGTTGTCTATGTTCTCTTAACTGTACCGGTGAGATGCTGCAAATGCTATGTCGGTGTTTTCTTTCCCTGTATTAGTGCCTCAGATACTTCATCAATGACAAACCCTTCAATCACATACAATGTCTCATTGGAGTGTGCATATGCCAACAAACACATGTTGCTCCCACAGGGAGAGATTGTTACTTGGGAGAGATTATTACTCTTTGTATCTATATTTTGATTTCTGGTTATGATCTCTTTTTGGAGATTGTTGGTTTTTGGTATTTGGCATTTCTATTTTGGCACTTCGATGGTTTTTCCATCTTGTGTTGCCATCAATGCCAAAGGGGGAGATTGTTGGTATTATGGTATGGTTTTGTCATTGATGTCAACACCTACTAAACACCTATCAACTTTGACATTTTAGAGTATCAGTAACATTCACTGGCAAGCAAGTGACTTATGCACAATCACTGGTATCTAGTACACCGGCAAGATATAATGATCACTAGCACTTGGAATGATATGGAAAACACTTAGTTATGTCAAAGACATCATGTGGACACTTTTTCTTGGAGTTTTGTTTATTGGTATATTAGCATTTGCATATTTGTTGTTACCAGCAAATAGGTCTAGGTTACACCAGCAGGTTTATCTTTTCCAGATCAGCATGGCACGTTATGGAGATGACTTATTATTGTTGTAAATGCATCAAGCTAACATATTGAATCGGTTATTGCATTGGGTATTGATTGATATGTAAATTAATTTTATTGTAATATCTTGTAGAGCCAACCTACTAAAATTGGTCCTAGGTTATGGTATAAATGCAAGATCTTATTTGTAAGATTGAATGTGGAATGTGAAAAAGGATTGTGTGAAGGTATATGCAAGAATAAGCAGAGCTATACACGTAGACATCATTTGAAGATTGAAGGAGGGTTTTTGAGAAGACAATCAGAACTACACTAGTACTGAATCCAACATATAAAGATGCTATTTTGAGTAGTACATTCTTATTGGATTTAACCATCCAACTGTAGTCAGTGTGACTCCCATTTTGTGATTGAGCAATGAGCTCTAGGCGCTTGGCCTTTTTGCATGTGCAAACCCCATTTGTATACACTTACCATCTACAGTAGTATCATCAGATTGTGGGTAAGGTTTCCCACCATGGTTTTTCCTCTTACAGGGTTTCCACGTACAAATATTGGTGTTATGTGTTGTGGATGACTTTGTCTTTTTGTTTCATGCATTAATCCTTACCGGTATTACAATTAAATGTTAAAACTGTCTACCGGCATATGAGATTGGTTTTACCGGTATTAAGCATTAAGTCGGTTAAGTTGTTTTTGGTTTGAATTTATTAGACAACTAATTCACCCCCCCCCTCTCAGTTGTCTCCGGGACCTGACAAGGATCTCGCTTGGTTGGTTACACAGACTCCGATTGGGTTGGCGATCTTGATGATCTTAAGTCTACTTCAGGTTACAACTTCCACCTTGGTTCGGGCACCATTTGTTGGCAGAGCAAGAAGCAACATGCTATTTCTCTCTCTTCGACTGAGGCTGAGTATCGAGGAGTTGTTAACACAATGACTAAGACCATTTGGCTTCATCATATTCTCAGAGAGTTTAGGTTCACCACTCCACAGTCGACAATTCTACATTGTGACATTCAGAGTACTATTGCAATCTCAAAGAACCTGGTCTTGAATTAGCGGACCAAACACATCAAGATTCATATGCACTACATCTGAGAGTTGATTCAAGAGTAGGTCAATGATTTGCAGTATTGTCCTATAGTGGAGTAGGTATTTGATATCTTCACCAAACCTTTCACTGAGAGTAAGTTCCAGCAGTTGAGATCTCTCTTGGGGATGTGAGATGTCTCATTAGGGGGGTCAACTGACTTTTCCTTCCTCTCTTTTGGGGGGGACTTTTTCTTCTTTGAGGTTTTGTCCTTCTTCTTTGAGAGTCTTTTGTACATTCATCTCTCTTTTGGGGGGATTTTTTTCCCACTAGGTTTTCTTCCTTTCTTAGTTTATGACAGATTGCATTGCATATGTTTACTTGCACTTGCATATTGTACATGGGTACATATCATGGCCTATTAGCTAGGACCCATCTTGCATTATTGACTTAAAGTCTTTATTCCCCTAAGTTGCACTTAAGGGGGGGTGTTGGTGTAAATAATTATTCATCATGGATGTTATTACACTTTACTTAAGTTAACTTAGGATAATGCATCTCATCGTAGTTTGGATATGAGACATTTAGGGAAGTGTGCACATAGGGATGTAGCTTGTAGGAGAAATTCCACCTTTTGTGGTCTTATCTTGTTGTTACACTCCACATTCGGTGGGTCATCCACCTCTTGTGGAATATTAAATTATTTCTCCTACCTACCCCTACTTTTTCTTACCTACCCTTGTTTCTCATTGAGCCACATGTAATTATTGTGTGCTCACATATCCATATGGCCTTACCTATATAAGAAGGCCCATATTCATTGTATTGGCTAATCCAATTGATCA
Organism: Cryptomeria japonica; assembly: GCF_030272615.1. Taxonomy (NCBI): domain Eukaryota; kingdom Viridiplantae; phylum Streptophyta; class Pinopsida; order Cupressales; family Cupressaceae; genus Cryptomeria; species Cryptomeria japonica. Next base: position 52,259,855 of record NC_081407.1, on the reverse strand, counting down.
TTTTCATATTAATGAGAATACAATTTTTTCTTGTCATACTTTTGTCTCTCTTTTGTGCTTTTCATTGTGCCCTTGGTCTTGGAAAAATCTCACAGTCTCTTCTTCGACTTATTTTTGTCATGAAGACTTGTTCTTCTCAAAATATGAGGAGTGGTCATACACGAATGATCAAAGGTTGATGTTGATATTGGATTTGGATACTTCATTTGAATACTCAAGTTTACTTCATCAAGTAGAGATTTATTTAGATTTGCCTCCACGACAAAGTGTGTCAAATGATATGGATAAAGTCTCCCAACATAGAAACTTGATTTGACAACTTAAGGACTAAACTAGGTATTTTGTTTTGGTAGAATCCATTGGATGGTGAAACTTTGATCACTGTTTCTGATACTTCTTGATTTTTTTGGATGAAGTATGATCTCAAGCTAGTTTAAAGATTTTAAAACTTGTTCTAAGGGTGTCTTGTTGATTTTAGAAATTTTCTCACTGATGATCGGTTTTGATGTTTTTCGGCCGAGTTTGCTAAAGGACCTGAAAGGGTATCTGAAACCATCGATAAAATTTTCTCAAAGTGCAGGATTTGCTCTTTATTTTTCCTTATAATTGATCATGCATTGATAGAGACTGAATGTGCTAAATAATGTTCATAATGTGCTATAGAATGCTCCCTATGCGCTAAGCTCCCTTTACTATGCACTAGTATAGACTATTTGAAAATGACTTTTCTAGATAAGTTATGCGCTATTATATCCTGATTACGTGCTATTGTTTCATATGGAAGTGCTATGATATTCTTCTGATGCACTATACTGATGTTTTAATGTGCTAGACTGATGCTAGAAAGTGCTACTAGGAATTTCACCAATATGATATTGATTAGGCGCTAAAATAACTGATGAAAGTGTTAAGTTTTGGTTCAAATGCACTACTCAATGTTTGCTACACGCTAGGATGTTGCTCCTATGTGCTACTATCCTAATTTATTTGTTTCTACAGTTTTGATTTTTAACACTTGTGATTTTGATGGATGATTTTCTGAAAAATAACTTGAACACACGACACACAAGAGATAACAATTTTACCAATGCTAAACAAGTAGTGTATGTTCTGTGAGGATGTCTTCAAATCCTCAATGTTTTCATTGGTTTGGATAACAAATAAGATAAATCAAGTAGACTCTTTATTCAAGGGTCGTCAACAATATCATAGCCCCCTAGTCTCGATACTCCGTCAGCTCAAACAGCCTTGTCACCCCCTAGGGGGCGCCCATTTTTTTTCCTTTTGCCAGAAATTAACTCAAAGTGAATTGCTTCACAATTGAGTAGTTATCTTGGGAGATATATGGTGAGTGATCTTGGGGGCATATTCTTTCCCACCCTTGCACTATGATATTGAAAATGTCTGGTAACTAACTCGACTCAAAGCTTCTAATGCTAAAGTTCATAATCAGGCTTTCGTTCGATCTTCAGTGATAAAATCCCTCGGGAGGCTTCCCAACCTTTAGAAAAAAGGCTTTACATATCTTAAAGATATTGGGAGAAGACTAATCATTGAGAAAAATCGTTGAAGGGGACTTTCGTAAGCCTCCACGTTTGATTATAGTGGGTTGGAACATTTCGCAATAAAGTTGTTTCCTACTTAGGTCGTTCCTCTTTCACCGGCCATTAATGGCACCCTAAGGGCAACTCGAGAGGGCAGGCCTTCTAAAGGTTTTTGTTAGGATTAATGATAGTCCCAAAGATACTGAGGGGGGGGGGGGGGGGGTGAATCAGTATCTAACCGGTTAGCAGAATATTTAACCTTATTAAGTATTTTGCATCCCAAAACAGTGTACCAGTAAATAAGAATTAATGCAGTAAACGGGAACAATAAAGACAACATAGAAAACACACCATAACATAGGATGTTTAACAAGGAAACTCGGTGTGGGAAAAACCTCGGTGGGATTTGTGACCCACAATATTCACTCACTAGCCAATGAATAAATATTACTTACAATGAGGTGCCTGTACATGCAGGAAGGCCAACTGCCTAGAGCTCACTGCTTAATAAGAGTCTCACTAATTAAAAAAGTGGATTATGAAATCCAATACAATGTACTACTTCAATGTAGCATCAACTATGCTAGGTTCAGTACTAATTTAAGCTCATTATATAACCAAAACCTTTGTTGTCAACTTTTATCTCCTTATACAAAAATATCATTCATTCATGCTATACTTCTACCATATTACAAAAAATGACCTATAAGATCTCATACATATATATGAGTCTTTTACAATATGCCATGTCGACTTTACAAAAGATAATTACATTAAATACAATAAACAAAAGTTTATTCCCTGTCGGCTGGAGTGTCGCTATGCATTTTTGCCACTATCGGTGAAGTGTCTGTCGGTGTATGTAGATGTCTATGCCAGTGTCGGTGCCTACCAGTGGCTTTACCAAATGAGTGCCAGAAGGTTTCCAGATGGTTGCCAGAAGGTTTCCATCAATGACAACACCATCATTTATCATTAGAGTTTAGAATGCCAACAATCTCCCCCTTTGGCATTGACAGCAACACTCATGAGAAAAATCCAAAAACTGTTCCCAAAAAGTGAAGTCCAAAAAGTTACCAAAAATATATGCTCCTCTTAAGCAGAGGATCTCATCGGATAAATCCATTTTCTCTGTCTACTACTCCCCCTTTGACATCAATGACAAAGGTTGTCAAAAATTGTCAAACGAGTGCAAAAATGTCACCTCAAAGTTTATAACCGGTTGGTTACAATCTGAAATATGTTTGCCAAAACCAAATTTAAACTATGCACGAATCTGTTGCTGTCATTTAGGGTTGCCTCAGTTTGTTAGATCGTGTTGGTGAGATGATGCATGTGCTCTTCCGGTGATCTTTACCCTTGAAGTAATGCCTTAGATATCTCATTTCTCAGAGAGATAAGATTATCCAACTTAGGACTAAATCCTTAAATTTCTCAAATTTCTCCTTAAATCCTTAAATTTCTCAAATTTCTCAAATTTCTCATTTCTCAAATTTCTCCAGTTTCTCCTTAAATCCTTCTATTTCTTGCTCAATAATTGATATAGGTTTGGATGAACCAATTATGTTATCAGCTATATCATCTATCTCCTTTTGTACTCTGCTTATTTCCTTTTCAATGTCCTATGTCAAAAGATGTGGCTTGCATGTTTCTCTATACAGCTCCTTATATTCCAAAATTGTAGTATTCAGTGTCAGTAAAAGTTTGTTAATATGTTTTGTGCACTTCTTTATCCTGTCCTCAAAGAATTTTTCCTTTTCCTTTTCAATTTTCTCTTTGAACGTGTCCTCATTCACCTTATCAACTGTTATGACATTGTCGGTAATGAATTTGGAAAATGTATCCAATTTTCCTAAAGAATCCTTTACATGATCTATATTACATTTTGGTGCAATCATCTTAAGAATTGGTATTGTATTATCAATTGTGTTGTAGGCCAATGCATTATAGTCAGTTATCTTCTTGATAGAGTCCAGGAGTACCTTTGTCATATTGGTAGGCCTGAATTCACTTAATGAAGTACCAGATGTTTGACCAACTGCATTAAATACCTTTGTGCTTCCAACATTAGTAACCAATTTTTTTGTGTTATCCTCTGGTGGATCAATCTGAGTTTTTGTTTCAACTAGCAATGGTTTGGGTTTCTTACTGATTACCGGTTTCACAACCTCAATATGTACCTGTGCCTCTATCGATTTCTTTGTGGGTTTCTTTGTGTGTTCAGCTATCGGTATCTCTATCTTAGTAGGTTTCTTAGTGCTACAATCTATACTACTAGTATTCATTCCAGTATCCAATGGTTGTTCTTTTTGTAGTGTTTGCTCTGTTTGAATCTCAACCTCAATAGTCTTTGTCGATTGCTTAGCAACATTTCCACTGTTAGCAATATTATCCTTAGCCTCTGTATTGTCCTTATCCACAACAATGTTCACTTCCTGAGTATCCACATTCATGGTGAATAGGATTTTAGAATCAGGATTAGTGTCATCATGTGTTATACCTATACTGTCAGTAACCAGTGGATCAACAGAATGTACTGGTGCAGTGTCCATAGGTGGTGGTAAGTTGTCAATTATCTTCATATTCAGTATTCCACCAATTTTACCTTTCCCTTTGTCCTTATCCTTCTGATAAACCTTGAATGTTTTCTTCAGCCTGTTCAATTCTTCTTGTTTTTCCTTTTCCACAAAAAAGATATCCCTTTTATCAACAGTTTCCTCTGCAATCTCATTTATTCTACCTGCCATTAAACTCACTTGCCGGTGACCACTAGCAAAAACTGATCTGTTAGCTTCACAAATTAGATCATCAGTTTCTTCCTTAGAGTTAACTGGATGTACAACTAGAAGTTTTTCAACTTTAACTTTCTTGTCCAATTCCATTACTGCAATCCTCTTTGCATCTAATCTCCTATATAGTTCATTTTGCAAGTCATCCACAATTTCAATTAAAACTTTCTTATATATGTCTGGATGTAGAATTATACTATTTTCAATACTTTTCTTTTCTAAATCAATGAATGTGCTATACAATTTTCTCACATTAGCCAAATTACCATCATCAGTTATTTCTATCAGCAAATTATCTAATGGAGGAATAACCTGTTTCTGTTTCTTTTTGGGTGTTAGTTTCTTTGTCGGTTGCCTTACTACTTGTTGTTTCTTTCTTAAGGTTCTTATTTTCTTGGGTGGAGGAGAGGGTAGCGGTGAAGGTTTTCTCTTCCTTTCAACTCTTTTGAATTCCGCAGGTATCTCACTATTAGAAGATGTGCCAACCGGTGAGATGTGTGCCTCTGGTTGCAGTCCTTCCAGTTCACTTGCCTTTATACCAGTAATGTTCATAACATTTTCTTTTATTTCCATTACCTTCTTAGAAGAATCTCTTATATACTTTTCTCTTCTCTTCCTTCGCTTCATTGTTTGCACATTACTTTCAATTGTTTTTGCACTACCAAAAACTTCTTTTGTTGGTTCTCTAGGTGCATCTAACAAAGATTTTGCATAAGTTTCAACAATGTTGAGATCTACCTCATAACCCATTTCTGTTACCCATACAGTTCTAGGTAATACAACTTCCATCCATCTTTCATCTTTCTTAATTACAAAATAGATTTCTTTATCATATTTATCTACTACACTCTGTGGTAGTCTTTCTCTGGTTTTCATTTTGGTTTGGAAAGCTTTGAAATATTCAGTTATATTATTTTCCTTAGCAGTACCCATGCTAGTGAAAGCTTCTTGCAATTTTTTGCCTACCGGTATGTCATATCCAAAGTCTTTTTGTCCAATACTGAGGATTTCTTTTGTGAAATGCAACATTAAGCATACCAAGAGATTACCAAAATGAAATGTTCATTTATTGTCTCCTTTTATCTTCTTCAAGTTATCTATTAGTTCATCCTTTAGCCATTCACACACATCAATCATTGCATTATTGTTCATCATTTCATAAGCACTATTAATGCAAAGACTAGAAACTAGATTGAGTCTGTTTGCATGTGTAGTCTTCTAGCCTAAAATCATACTTATGAATCTCACATTGATGTCTTTGATATCATTCACTCTCAGAGATCTACTATCAGATGTTGCTCCAGTTAGGGTCATGACCTTGTTGTTAGGAACCTTCTTAGTTTTGTCTGCTCTGCTGTCGGTTGAGGGTAAATCTGTTACTGCCCTAATTGCTTGTCGGGTGAATTTGCGGATTGAATCTAACCAAAGAAATTCTCCATGTGCCCTACTTAGAACAATTCTCACAACTTCCTTTGGAAATTCAGGGATGTTCAAGATTTCCACAAAACCTAAAGTCTCAATAATCTTGTGCTCGGGTTTGACAGTGTCATTTTCATCACAAATTACGGATCTAAACATTTTTAACAACTCCTCAAAACCTAATTCTTCAATATTGTAGTGAATATATATCCTAGGGTCTTCAGCATAAGCTACACCTTTAGGAATATTTGAAAATGAGCCTATGGAATCATCTTGCTTAGTTATCTCAAGAATAATTTTGAATACGAGCCTAGGGTGTTTTATGTTTTCCATGACAGTAGGGTTTGCATAAATTTGGGAGCAGAAGAAGAAGCCATTTGAAAAATATCTTTAGTTGCCTGATAATGTTTGAATGCTTGAAAGAAATCGCTTCACACCTTTGACTTGAATGCCTTTGCTCAGATTTCATGCTCTCTGCTAATTTGAATGCTCGGTGAATCAAAAATGAGGGAAAATCGATGATTTATAATGACTTTTCCTTCAACAACCATATTAAATGCTCGTCGGTTAAGTGAAAACTTAACACATCTGTCGATAGAGAAGAAATTTATCTTCTCACAATCGACCGGGGGTAAAGTGCATGATATTCAATTTGCTACAATACCCCCAAAGGGTTACTTCTCAGTTGGATGAAGAATCTCCTGCCAGTGGAGCAATACTTTGTTCTACCAGTGAAGAAATAGTCTCACCAACATTTTGATATGTCTTCCTAATCCATTGTTTTGAAAATTATTTCTTTACCTCATCTACCTTTTGTTTGCCTTTCAAACAGGGTCCTTTATTATTTGTGGGTGAAGTCCTGCTTCTACAAAATTTTGCAATATGTCCAATTTTGTTATAAGCATAACAAGTTACATTATTCTTCTGAATATCCTTTCCATATCCTATGGCAGTTTGTGTTCTGCATTGATTAGATAAGTGCCCAAATCTTCCACAAACATAACATCTTACATTCCTTCTGCAATTTTCTGAATTATGACCAACTTTGTTGTATTTGGAACACTGACCGGTAGGTGCATTAATGTTCTGATTATTTCTAGATCTACACTGATTATTATTTCTAGATCTACACTGATTTTCTCTATGACCATACTTGTTACAGTTAAAGCATTTCCCATTAAATTTGTAAGCATTAGATTGTCCTACCGGTTTACTGTGATCATGATTGTTTGCAGTACCAAAACTTTCACCAACTTCAAATCCAAGTCCATTTGTATCTCCATTAGGTTTCTGACTTTTCAGCATATTATCAAGTTCCTTTGAGCTTTTCTTGAATTTTTCTTTATGTTGATTTGCAGTAGCCAACTCATTTTCCAAAATTCTCGTTTGTCTCATAAGTTCAGTTTTATCATGTTGCATGTCAATCAGATCTATTTTTAACATATCATTTTCATGACTGAGTCTTAGATTTTTATTTCTAGCATCATTGAGTCTCCTAGTCAAGTCATCTTCATTATTCTTCCTATCTTCAATGTCTTTACAAAATCTCATAGTCATATCTTGCATTTCATTCCTCATAGTATTATTTTCTTTTCTCAACTTGTTCACAAGTTCATTAAGAGATGAAGTTCTTTTCTTTTATTTCTAGCTATAGTAAGATTCTCCTGAAGTCCTTGAATGAATTCTTGTGCAGTCCTTAGATCATCTTCAAGTTTGATATTCTTTGACTTCTTTGAATCGTAGTCTACAAGAGCTCCTTCCAATTGTTTTCTTATTTTCTCCATCTGTATTGGTGCTAGAATCTTCCTCAAGTTGTTAGGCTTTTGAAAATAGAGGACCAGGCTCTAATACCAATTGTTAGGATTAATGATAGTCCCAAAGATACTAAGAGGGGGGGTGAATCAATATCTAATCTGTTAGCAGAATATTTAACCTTATTAAGTATTTTGCATCCCAAAACAATGTACTGGTAAATAAGAATTAATGCAGTAAATAGGAACAATAAAGATAACATAGAAAACATACCATAACACAAGATGTTTAATGAGGAAACCCGGTGTGGGAAAAATCTCGGTGGGATTTGTGACCCACAATATTCACTCACTGGCCAATGAATAAATATTACTTACAATGAGGGGCCTGCACATGTAGGAAGACCAACTGCTTAGAGCTCACTACTCAATAAGAGTCTCACTGACTACAAAAGTGGATTATGAAATCCAATACAATGTATTGCTTCAATATAGTATCAACTATGCCAGGTTCAGTACCAGTTTAAGCTCATTCTATAACCAAAACCTTCGTTGTCAACTTATATCTCCTTATACAAAAATATCATTCATTCATGCTATACTTCTACCATGTTACACAAAATGACCTATAAGATCTCATATATATATATGATTCTTTTACAATATGCCATGTCGGCTTTACAAAAGATAATTACATTAAATACAATAAACAAAAGTTTATTCCCTGTCGGCTGGAGTGTTGGTATTCATTATTGTCGTTGTCGGTGAAGTGTCTATCGGTGTATGCAGATGTCTATGCCGGTGTCGATGCCTATCGATGGCTTTACCAGATGAGTGCCAGAAGGTTTCCAGATGGTTGCCAGAAGGTTGCCATCAATGACAACACCATCATTTCTCATTAGAGTGTAGAATGCCAACAATTTTAAATGCTTGAAGTAAAGAAAGCATAAAAGTGGTTTGACTTTTTGATTGCCCAATTAAGGGGAGAGCATATACCTTCCACTTTTGAGACAAAGAAAACAATGGTTCTTTTGAGCCTTCAAGACAATGATTTGCTAACTTCTATTTGGAGATATTGCTCCAAAAACAATGGTGTTTTTTTAAACTCTTCATAGCAAAATGTGTATTTCCAAAACTTTTGAAAACAAACCTGGTCAACAAAAGGAAAATCATGAAACCAATCCTTAATGAAAACTCTTTTTGCCTTGCACAAATTAATAAAAGTGAGATTCTTTTTATCCTTTGTGAAAATGAAGTGAGTTTGTAATTCTTTTTAACCCTTTGCAAAATGAAAATGAGGTTTTGTTTTAAGCACCAAAGGATGAATGAGGTTCCTTTTAAGCAACACCAAAAGAAAATGGGATTCTTTTTAACTTTTGTAAAACTTTGAAAGTTTGTTTGTAGTTATTTTTAATCCTTTGCCAAATGAAAAAATGAAGTTTTGTTTTAAGCACCAAAGGATGAATGAGGTTCTTTTTAAACCATCAAGAAATGAACTATTTTTAATCTAACTTTGAAAGAGTTAGAAACAAACATAATCAAATGCCTAAATAAAATCCTCCAATATGCAAATAGAGATTAGTAACTTGCAGCAAAAAGTTAGTGAAAAATTTAAATCCCATGTGAGCTTACACAAGCCTAACTTTCACTTCAGTTACAAATTATGTAACTTCTCCTTCTATTAGAGTCATGCGCTAGACTTCTGCATAGATTTGCTACACAAGATTACATATGCACTATATAATGACTCCTATGCACTATACTAATTACTGAATGCACTACAATGTTATCTCAATGTGCAGGAGAAAAACTGAATTGTTATGTGCTAACAGTAAGCTCAAAAATGCTAAAGAAAGGTTCTGATGTGCTAAACAATATGTCAAAAGCACTACTGTTTACCCTGGATGTGCTAACAAAAGTTCCCAACATGCTAAAAGAGTATTCCAATGTGCTTGTAATATTTGTCCTACATTAAAAAAATGATGTGATTTATGAGGATGAGCCCCACGGTGGGCGCCAGAAATATGTGTAGGAAATAAGGGCGAGAAAAAAGTAAAAGTCTAACTCAAAAGGCCCAAACACCAATGAGACTCTTGGTGAAAGTTATAGGAACTATTTGAAATAGTTCAACTTACCAAGGGGTGTCCCATTGTCCTCTATCTCACAGGATCCCTAAAGTCAATGTCTTTTCTCTCAGATTACTGAGCAAAGTGACTTAGGAATGACAACTCCAAGAGTGAGTGATGTTTGATTATTATGCATGAATGCATTCCTAGATATGTATGATATTGAAACTATGCTGATTAATCTAGCATAAATATGATGATAAGAATAGCTAATTATCCTAGCAATGATTTACTAGTCTAACATGGATATTCTATGATATTAAAATGCTTCTAAATTCTTATTAAGATGGTTTAACAAAGAGAGGCTAAAATGTTTAGTAATTAGACTATAAGTTTGATACCTACAAACTTCTATATTGATAGTGAGGAATGAGAGCTCTATTTATAGGGAAAATAGGGCAATGGATGGTCAAGATTGAATAATCTTAACAAGGGCTAGGATTGGAAGTTAATCAATCCATGTTCACAATTATCACCAATGAAATAGTGAATATTGTCAACAAGAGGTTGCTTGAGAGGAGATGAAAGAAGCATTAAATGCTTGAGAAGACATGAAGGCTACCTTAGGAGGTAAGGGTTAAGGTTAAGTTAGGGTTATCCAATGGATAAAGCTTTTACCCAAGGGGTAAACTCTTGTGCAAGGGTTAAAGGGATAACCAAGGTTAAAGCCATGAATGCTTCATGAGACCCTTGGGTTAGATGAGGTTTGATTTAGAGAGAAAGTCTCTAATCATGCAAGAAGGTTGAGCTAACCATTAATGGTTGTGTAAGAGCCTTAAATGGTTTGGAAGACTTTGGAGGCTTAACTTGTTGAGGACATAAAGCCTTTAATGGTTATTGAAGATTTTGGAGGCTTTGAGAAGTGGCTTCTCTTTTCTTAGGATTATGACAATAATTAGGAGATGGATTAGGCTAATTGGAATGGATTAGAAGAATCTAGAAGGGGTTTTAGGAGGCAAGTGGGAGATGTAGGACTTTGCAAGTGAAGGAAAAAGGAATTTAATTAAAATAAAATCAGTTTATTTCAACTAAATAGATGCAACTTGCATAAATACAAGTGGGAGATTTAAATAAATAAATTAGATTTATTTATTTGCAAGGATCAATTTAATTAAATGTAAATTTAATTAAAAAGGGAGAAAGGAGAATTAATTAAATCAAGTGATTTATTTAATTAAAGGCTAGAAAAGGTTTAGGTGAACTTAATTAAATAAGTTGAGTAATTTTTTTATTTATTTTTTTATCGATAAAAGGCCAAGGCCAAAAGAATTTTATTAATTTAAAAATAGATAGATTTACATTTACACCTCCATTTGGTGTGGGCACCAGTAGGAAAGAATGGAGGGAAGAAAACCTCCGGTCTAGCCCAGATCCTTCAAGGATCGGAAAAATTAAGAATGCAATACAAAATGGAGATGCAAGATCACAAAAGGAACTTATCCCAAATAATGAAGATAGTGTTTAGAAATCCTTTGTGTGAAGTTGAGTAGCCGGTTGCCCATCTCTTGGGGTAATGCTACCATTTGTGGGCGGTAATTCTTACAATTCCTAAAACACATGGTTAAACATGCTCTGCTCCTTCTTCTGCACAAAATCTTGAGAAAAACTTTCTCCAGAATGTTAGGACAAGGAAAACCGAATAGGAAACTTATACAATATATCATACCTACCTAGATGGTCACCCTGTTAGGATACACAACTCAAAATATTAGTCTCAAAAGGAACAAACTCCACATACATAATACGAGAATGATTACCCATCGAAGAGCATAAACTCAATAAATATTTATGAGGCAGATTCCATAAATGTTTCTGTCGAGGGATCGCTGGGAGCTACCATCCTAAGAAAATGGTTCGAGAGCCATTAAGGCCCTTATTGAGTGTAATGGGAAAGCTTTAAGTATATCAAGCATGCCCTTAAGAATTTTGGTAGATCCTTGAAACTTCCACCGACATTAGAAACCTAAAAGTTATTGCTCAAACCAAAGCCATCGGATGTACACATTAACCTCTCCCCGAAAGATCTAGTTTTATCGAAATGGTACACCTGTTGAATCGAAGAGACCTGTCGATGATTCATCGATAAAATGATTTATCGAATAGACTTGGGCCTCGATGAACTTTAGAAGGGACTTATAAAGAGCATTATTTTCATCAATAGAAGGGAAATCGAGGAAACCAAAGGAGGTTCTGTCGATGAAGCAAGGCTACCGAAGAAACTACGGTATCGGTCACCAAAGAAGATAGTTCTACCGAAATGATGAGATCAAAGAAATTGGGGAAGGTTTCATCGATAGGACAATTCAAGAGAAGAAGGGTGTCGAAGAGATACTAAGGATATTGACCGATAATGACAGTTTCATCGAAAGGCAAAGGGTCAATAAAACATAAGAGATTTTCGTTGATATGAAAAGGGTATCTAGGGAAAGGGACCATCGATGAACTCTAAAGGGACTCATCGAAAGCAATGATTCCCTCGAAAGAGGATATCGAAGAAAGAAGAGACGGTATTCGTCAATGGGAAAAGGCTGCCGACGAAATAATACCATCGGCTCAACATGAAGGAAGCTTACCGAAAGAAATGTTCTTATCGAAAGAATGATATCGATCAAATAGAAGGAGGCTACATCGATTAAGGATATCGATAAGAATATGAGTTTCGAGGAGGCTAAAAGGCAAGTTACCAATGTGTGGTTTTACCAATGCAACTTTATCAAGGAGGGCTATTGATGAGCTCATCGATGAGAAACTGAAATCATTAAAAGAAAGATGGACTCGATGAAACAATAGACCCATTCATCGAAGGAGTGTAGTGATGTCGATAGAGAAGGTGTTTCGATGGAAGGATAAAGGAAGTCACCGAAGCCCAAGGTTTCTACGACATAAAGATATCCGATTTCAAATAGTATCGATGAGACCCAATGATGTCTCATCGATATAGAAGGGCCATCAAAGAAAGGAAATGCCGATGAACTTCACACAGGACTATCGAAGACGATAATTCCATCAACAAAAGATACCGAGGAAAGCAGAGATGGTTTTAATCATCGGGAAAAGGTGTATCAAGGAGATAATACCATCAATACTAAGGGAATCACCGAAAGAAACGTTCTCATTGAAAGAAAAAGTTCGATCAGACAAAAGAGAAGTTACATCCACAAAAGATATCGATGAGGAGATAGGTTTTGAGGAGGCTAAAAGGCCTGTCTCCAATTTGCGTTGTTTCGCTGATACCACTTTATTGGTGGAAGACGATAGGAGAGGATGGAAAGGCTTCGGTGAGACAATAGATCCATTCATCGATGGACATAGTGATATCAATGGAAGAGGTATTTCAGTTGAAAAGTAAAGGAGGTCACCGAAGCCCAAGGTTTCTTCGACATAAAGATATCCGGATTCAAATAGTATCGATGAGACCCAACGATATCTCATTGATATAGAAGGGCCATCGAAGAAAGGAAAGGCCAATGAACATCAGAGGGGACTTGTCGAAGACAGTAAATCCATCGACAAAAGATATCAAGGAAAGCGGAGAGGTTTTCATCAATGGGAAAAGGTCTTCGAGGAGATAATACCAACGGTGCATAGGGACTTCACCGAAAGAAACGTTCTCATTAAAAGGAAAAGGTTGATCAGACAAAAAGAAGTTACATCAACAAAAGATATCGATGAGGAAATAGGTTTTGAGGAGGCTAAAGGGCATGTCTCCGATATGCGTTGCTTCGCCAATACAACTTTATTGGTGGAAGACGACAAGAGAGGATAAAGAAAGGCTTCGGTGAGGCAATAGATCCATTCATCGATGGAGCATAATAGTATCGATGGAAGAAGTATTTTGGTGGAAAACTAAAGGAGGTCACTGAAGCCCAAGGTTTCTTTGACATAAAACCCGATGAATATCAGATAGGTAACAATGAGGAGGCAACCCTAGCAACCGAATACAATATTTCGATGAATGAAGGAAATACTTGATCAAAGTGATATTCAAAACAATAGTGATAGTGAACGGTTATGTGTTGAAAAGCCAATATTTAAACTGAATGCTTGCCTGAGTATCTATATGAAAATACAGGGGGCAGGAAGAGGAATAAATAAGGGGGTTAAAACAGAGTTTGGGCAAGAGAAACATAAGGGGATGAAAGGAGGAATATGCTAATGACCACTTAGGACATGAAAACAAAAGAGGGGGTTGCCTTAAGGTGGCATAGATAGGAGATTGATACCATCGGCTCCCAAGTTGGCCAACTAATCCACTCTCTTATTGCCCTCCATATAGATATAATTGACTGTGAACCTATCAAAATCTCTTCACAAGTCAAGAGCTTTTGACAGCAAAGTATTTAGTCTCCAATTAGGCATACTACCTTTCCTTAGAGCATTGACAATTATCATTGAATCTCCTTCAATTTCCAAGTTCTTAGCTCCTAGTTTCCTGTATAAATGCAAAACCTCCACCAGGGCCATAAGTTCCACCCAATTGTTGGTGTTGATGCCAACCGGAGAGGCAAGGGTTGCTAGTTCCTTGCCTTCCCAATTATGCACAACACATCTGATCCCTGCTTGCCCTGGGTTGCCACGGGATGCCCCATCAAAGTTTATCTTCAACCACCCTTCGCCTGGGGGTTGCCATCTACATGCTTCCCTTGATCGTAGACTTGCAAAAGGACCCTCTCCTACAAAGGGAGGAAAGGATAAGCCTTCCCAACATTTTTTCATCTTTTCATCCCAATGAGTGATAGAGGCATTCTTCAATGTGCCTGATGGCAGTCGGTTGTTCATGAGCTCAGTGATAGCTGACTCTATCCTATTAATGATTCTGGGAACCACTAGTTTTTCATTCTTAAAGAGACGTCTATTTCTCTCCTTCCATAGTTCCCACATAATGGAAGAAGGAAGAGCTATCCATAAACCTTCAAAGAGACAACCACGCTTGAGGAAAGGCCATGCCTTGAGCATTCCAAAGATGGTGTGGGGGAAGGCCGCAGACCATTCAAGTTTATTGGTGAACCAGATCCAACATTTATGAGCAAAGGGATAGTTAAGGAGGATATGATTGGTGTCTTCCTCCTCTACCTCACAGAGAGGACATCTACTAGGGCCCTCATACCCCATCCTCTTGAATTTGTTCGCAGTTAGGAGCTTATTCTGAATCGTAGGCCAAGAGAAGATGCCTACCTTTGGTAGACAATATTTATCCCAACACAGTTTCAAGGGAAGCTCAGTCGTAGGTCTTAAAAATGCTTTGGAGATGTGAGAGTACCCGTCCCTGGAGTTGTATTCCCCCTTTAGGGAACCGTCCCATATGAGCTTATCCTCTTCATGACTAAAGACTATGTTCCTTGATTTGAGAATGGTCATAAGAATATGTTTGTCTCTTTCCGGGATAACCTCATCAACATTCTCGATCCACTGCCAATAAACCCCATCCTCTGAAGGGGAAATATAGTTGTTTAACAGGGGGCCTCTGTGAGATTCCAGAAGGAAACGAGTAGCACCGAAGTCATGGATTTTATCAATGGCCTTATACCCACCCCATGAATCAAACCAAAAAAGGGCTTTATCCCCAAATCCCAGGTTCCACGTAAGTCTGTCAGAGATAATCCTCCTATAATCTAGCATGAAATTCCATAGGTAGGACCCTCTAGGGGGGTTGTTTTCTCTGAATATTTGGATAGGATCCCCACCATTGAGGTATTTAAGGTGCAACAGATGAGCCCATTTGAGGTGGGGGGGTCTGAACAATCTCCAGATCAACTTGGCACCCAAGGCTCTAGCCTGATCTCAAAGATTTTCAATGCCAACTCCACCTTCTTCCTTGGGTCTGCATATCTTATCCCAGGATATGAGAGATATTTTCCAATTGACATTAGTACCTTGCCAAAAGAAGGTCCTAAGATGTTTGTTGAGCTCAACAAGTTTGGAAGAAGATAGATGTTGACAGGAGAGCTGGTAGATGGGCATGGTTGACAAGACCGATCTTACCAAGGTTGCCCTACCCGCAGAAGAGAGCCATTTTCCTTTCCATGAGTTAATCCTAGACTTGATTTTATCCAACAAGTTGTCGCATAATTTTGAGGGTCTCTTCCCTTTGTCAAGGGGGGTGCCTAGATATTTACAAGGGAGGGTACCTTGACTAATCTCCAAGACATTGCAGATCTCCTTTCCTAAAGTTGGGTCTATGTTGAACATAAAAACTGCAGATTTAGCCAGATTCACCTCTTGACTTGAGGCTAACATATAGGACTCGAGGATGCCTTTGAAGGGACTTGCTTCTCTCGCACTTCCTTGCCCAAAAAGCATCATGTCGTCAACAAATTGTTGATGGGTGAAAGGCGGGAGACCGCTGGTGATGGGGATTCCTTGGATCCCACCCTCCTCTTTGGCTTTAGAAATGGATCTGCCAAGAGCTTTAGCCATGATGATGAAGAGGAAGGGGGACATAGGATCTTCTTTCCTGAGCCCTCTCGAGCTGCTGAAGAAACCTTCTGACGAACCATTAACCATAACAGAGAATTTAGGGGTGGAAATAGATTCAAAGATTAGATTGATCCAGGATTTGGAAAATCCAAAGGCCTCCAAGCAGTTACATAGGAAGTGCCAATCAACTTTGTCATAAGCTTTACTAATGTCTAATTTGACTAGCATGCTTGGAGCCCTGTTGAGCTGGACCGAATGAATGGCCTCTTGGGCGATAATAACCCCATCATAGATTGATCTATCCACTACGAAGCCAGTTTGTTCTTCACTGATGATAATGGGGAGTAGATTTTGATGTCTAGCTACTAGGGTTTTAGTAAGGAGTTTATACAGAGTATTGCAAAGGGATATTAGTCTGAAGTCATTAAAGCTTTTGGGATTTTCTCTTTTGGGAATGAGAACTAGGAAGGTGTTGTTGATTTCTTAGAGAATCTTACCAGAGTTCCTAGCTCCTTCTAAGGCATCTGAGATCTCTGTCCCCATAAAACCCCAACACTTTTGGAAAAAGTTGGTGGGGAAGCCATTCGGACCCGGAGCCTTGTCTGGATTCATCTTCATAAGGAGAGATTTAACCTCCTCCACTGAGAATTTTTTTAATAGGATTTTATTGTGGTCAGCGTTGTTAATGAGTTTTGGAAGATTCTTGATGATGTTGAGTTGGCCCCTAAGGTTGGGGCCTTCAGGATTGTTTTAGATTTTATCAAAGAACCTTACTGCCTTAGAGGCAACATCATCTAGTTTAGACAAGATGGAGCCTTGGCAGTTCTTGATTTTAGAAATACGATTGACCCCACGCCTCTGCTTGGTGCTATTGTGGTAGAACTTAGTATTTCGGTCCACATAACTTAACCAGGTCTCCCTTGATTTTTGTTTCCAGAAGATTTCTTCATTAGACAGAATCTTTTCATACTCAGAGAGTAGAGCCTTTTCCTTAAGGAAGAGAGGTTCATCCATTCCCTTCTCAAGAACCTCCATGTTAACAATCTGAAGATCATTTTCAATTAAGAGTTTTTTGTCGACAATATTGCCAAAATTAATCCGGTTCCATTCTAGGAGCTTCCTTTTGATAAGCTTTAACTTATTTGCAACAATAAACATCTTCAAACCAGAGAAGATAGAGCTTCTCCACAAATCTTCAATTAAGTTTAAAAGGTTATCATCTCTGAACCACATGCTCTCAAACTTAAAGGGGCATTTATTAGGGGAGTGGTTAGATAATAAGTTAAGTTGGAGTAGAAAATGATTAGAACCTAATAACGAGAGAGGCTATGTGTTCAAGGAGTAATTAAGCTTCGCGAGCTCCCCATGGATAAAGAACCTGTCTAATTTCTCAGCAATGTTACAAAAACCAGACCTTCTATTGTTCCAGGTGAAGGCATTATCTGTCGTCTGGATTTCCAATAGGGAATTCCTATTGATCCAATGATTGAAATCTATAGCCGTGGGAGGGAGTTTGCTGTTCCCTCCCCTTTTGTTTGCAATCTTAGTGATAGCGTTGAAGTCTCCACCAATGATGCATACATCATTTGGGAAGCTTCTAAGGAAAAGCTCAAGTTCTGTTCACACCCTAGCCTTATCCCTATTCTGGATAGGGCCATAAATGTTTATCAGTTTGAACCTAAGGTTATATTTATAGCTTACAACTTCTCCTCCTAACCAGTTTTGCTTAATCTCTAAAGGTGTAAACAAGATGAATCTAGAGTCCCAAATGATAGCTAAACCCCCTGAGGCCCCTATGGCAGGGGAATGCTTTTGCTGTCTAACGCCTAGCTTTTTCTGAAAAATGAGAATCTCATAGGAGTTCATTTTAGTTTCTTGGATTAACATTATGTCTGGTCTAGAATCAGAGATGCAGTGCTTTAAGATGTGTTGTTTGTTAGGGGCATTTAGACCCCTAACATTCCATGTAATTATTTTCATGGCTCTGTGGGGAGGAACTTCCCCTCCCTTGCATTAAAAAGATTAGATATTTTAGACTGACCCCTAGCTTCTCTAGCCTTAGATCTTAGTTTAGCAAGAGATCTCCTACCCCTTTTCTTACTAATTTTAGCATACCCAGGAGAATCTTTGCGAATGCCTAGAGTGTTTGGGTTATCATTTTCTAAGTTGTCTATAGCTACAAAAAGTTCATCCGTTTCTAAGTCGACTCTGGCAATATCCACTATATTTTTGACATAGAAATCCCTTTGTCTTTCCAATTCCTCATCATCACAATTTCATCCACCAATTGATCCATAAGGTCATTAACTACTTCTTCCCCTACAAAATTGGCAATGATGTTAACTTCCCTAACAACTCGATCACTCTCAGATTATGAAAATGACTCTGAAACAACATTCAGAGATGGAGGGCAGACATCTATCACCTCTAAGGTCTCCATACTTGAGACTTGAGATATTAAGTGACCCTAGATGGATGCCATACCTGGATGCGGGGGAAGACTATCTTTCTCTGATTGTGCAGAGGAGAAGGTGAGAACCCTTAAAGGGGAAGATCTCGAGGGGCTCACCCTTTCTGGAGGGATGAGAGAGAAAGATGAAGGCAAAATAGACAATCTGAGCTGCTCTTCCTGAGGGAGTATCTCATAGATTTCACCTTCTTCCAGGTCGCAATCCCCAGGAAATGCAGTAGCTAATTGTGGATTAATAGATGGCAAAGGAGGAGGAGGGGGGCTAGATATCTTAACAAGAGAGCTGTGAGGGCATAGGTCCATGGTAAGGTGATTAGGGGCAATAAAAGGCAAATAGCCTTCGAAGGTAAAATCCCCTCCTTCCACAAATCTGAATGGGGCGCTATTAGATTTGAGGACCAGTTCGGGGAAAGGTTTCTCAGAGGGGATCTTCCTCGACATAGTATCTTCGAAAGAACCATTATAACAGGCTAGTTCTAGGGTTAAGTAGAGCTTGTCGCATTTCACTGTTATGGGCTCTAAAGATGTAATATTAATATTCATATTAACAATCAAAAGTTGGTTAAAGAAGCTTAGAGCTGATTTCTTAACTTCTACAAATTTGCCTATTTTGTTTCCTATTATTCTTAAAAACTCATTATTTCGCAATTCTACAGGGAAATTATCAAGTGAAATTGCTCTGTTAACCATACAAGAATTGAATTGAGATAGCAGGAAGAGGGGTTGCCATTCTTGGTAATCAAACCCTAGGCCCTTGAATGTTAATATATCCCCGTTAAGCAAAGAATTTCTCAAACTCTGATTACCACATTCAATAGCTAAGAAATTGTCAGAAAGGATATCAATTTTTACCTGGTTCTTGAGAGAATCCGACAACCAGTTAGCAATTTGATCCGCCGGGATCCCCCAGCCTTTCCACCGAGCAAAGATCATTCGGTCGTTGCAATGCATTTGATATCTTACCTGAGTATGGGTGTCAATATCAATGACCAGCCTATTAGGGTTAGCTGGAGGCTTTGAGGGTAAATTTGACTTATGATGCTTAACCTCCTCTAAAATGTGATGATTCATGGAAGGGTGACGGTGCAGGGAGATCATGATCTTTGATAATTTACCCACGGATCTCCGAGGAGCAGAGAAAATCTTTGACTGGCTAGGTTTTACAAAACCCTCCTCCCGATAGTGATTGGGATTCGGCTTAAGGTAGTTTGGCTGCCATGATGCTCCGTTGTTTCTGCGGCTCACCAAATGCCAATCCTGATCCCAGCCCTTACAAAGAGGAGGGGGAGCCCTAACCATATCAGCCATAGAGTATTTAGTTTATGCAAAGAAGGCTTCTTGAATGCACGTCTGAGACATAACCCTACCAGAATCCTCAGTCCCAGGACCCCTTGGAACCCTAGCCGCCTCCTTGCATCTTTGATTCAGAGAAACTGGGATGGAATTTTCTCCTATGGCGCAGGTATTTAGGGCCTCGAATCTATTTGCAAATCCCACCTTGTTACTATGGGCAAATTTTTGAGGTTTTCCTGCTTGCCATGGGGAGTGCTTGGCGATTCCAATAATTTTCTTCTGCCTTGATACTTTTGAATTTGGAGTCGCATTTTTCTTTAATCCACTTTTCATGGATCCGAAAATTTGCAGAGCCATGATTCAGAACAGACAATAGATATTTTTTTAATGGCTTAATAGTTGAGTAATTTATTTAATCAAATAGATGAATGTGAATTAATTAATTAAAATTTAATTAATAGGGGGAGTGTGGTTAAAATAAATATTTAAATATTCATTTAGGAAAGTGGTCAGATTTATACGTCTACAACAACCTAGAAGAAGGAGGGAGGTTGACTGAGGAAGAAATATTTCCCTACTACTAGTGAATGAATTCATGATATTCAAAATGATAATGATAAGGTTGAGGAAGGCGGTTGTCTACTTTTAGGATGAAAGAAGAAAGGAATCATCTCTTAAACCAAGAAAGAAGAAATAGCTAATCAAGCTGAGTAGGGTAATGGAAATCTCACCTACCCCATTCCCTTGGGAAACAAGAATAGCTGGACTACGCTATTTAGAAGATAGACAAAGAATATCTATATGAGTGTCTCCCTATTGAGTCAACTATATTTAGTTCAGATGAGTCGAAAGAATATACCCCATCGCCTCCACGAGAAGAGATATATATTTGGGTGATATCATTTATGAACAATCGATAAATAAAGACACTTTTGTGAAATCATCATGGTGTCAGGATAGGCGGAGAAAGAGTAACTCCTAGAGTTATCATACTTAATGGACACATACGTTAGATGATACTTTATTGAGTAATAGTTGAGCACTTATATAGTAAAGTTGTGGTTGAGACTTTATTGATGTTCAAATGATGGTTGTCATTAGAACCTAGATGCTTGGGATGCTTGATTTATTAGATTGGTAATTATTCTAACTTGTCTTTTGTGAAAGATATTATTCTATGTCTATAGTGTACGAGGTAGGTACTATATGGATAGGAATTATGGATGATATGATGAAATATTCATAGGAATTTTGTATTCTAGTTTTGTGTCCTTATCTTCAAACATGAAATTGTCGGTACTATGTTTGATACTCTCTCTAGCACACTTTGGAAAATATACCCCAAGGTGTTGCAACACCCCCTCATATGTGACTACTCCTAGTCACTCAAATACATTTGATATGTATTCAGTTTGATGCTTTATTTAGTTTATTGATGAATTATTTGATCATTGATTTTTGGATTAGCTTTGACTTCTTAACTTGTTTATTATTTTATTTTTTTAAATGGATGAGTCACCAATTTTTTATTTTGTGGCCTTTGGTCACACTTGACTTAATGTTTCATTATGCGCATTTTATAATTTATTCTTGAAATTGATCACTTTTTCTCTTAATATTTATGGTGGCTGATTTAATGTTTAAAATTTTTATTGTCTGGCATATTACATTCCTTCCTTATCATGTTCATAGCAAACCCCTGATAGTATGTCCAAGAGAGTAAAAAAAAGCAGAGAGTGACCAAACATAAGTGGTGTGCCAGTTAGGGCAATAATACTATGTATATGTGTATATATACACACATGTTAGGGGGTACTCCCACATTAAAGGTTCCCACTTTCGCCAACGAAGGAAATTGGTGAAAGCAAGGAGTTTATTGTTTGCGAGGTTCGAACGAAATAGGCTGGTTCATTTGAACTACCCCTCCGGGTTCAAGTGAACCCACCAGCGGTGATGGGTTCACTAGAACCATAGGTGGATTTTGGGTTCGAGAGAACCCCCCCCTTCGCTCGAACCCTATTTCAATTAGGTTTTCAAAAAAAATTTATAAATAGCGATCGTGACAGTTAAAGTGTCATTGTTAAAGTTGTCTTTTTCTGTCCAATGGGGGTTAGATCGAACCAGTCATCAGCATCACGTCACCGTGCTTTGTCTGCAGCAGCTAGCGTCTCTCATATTTCAATTTTCAACCTTCATTATTTCAGGTGCACAAAATAACCCTTTTTTTGGTTTAATAATATCTTTTTTTATTAAATTAATAAATAATTTGTTTGTTAATTTATTTTTTCAATTAGATAATTGTATAGTTATTGTTTTTCAGCATTTTAGAAAAATGTTTGATAATTTATTGTTTTTCATTGTTTTAGAAAAATGTTTGATAATTTAATGTTTTGATTGAAATGTGTCAATTTGTTTTTAAAATTACATAACTATATATATGTATTTTTTTTTGAACATTTTAAAAAATTGTTATGGAAAACATAGAAAACTAAGGTAGTAAATTAGAACTTGGAAAAACATTAGCAAAAAAAGAAAATTAGAAAAATGTCACAAACCTAAATATAATAAATTAAACATTAGAAAAATTAATAAATTTGAATTTAAAAAAATATTAGAAAATTTAGATAACAAATTAGACAAAACAAATCCTCTATAATATGATCCATTTTCACATCTTATTACACGCACAACATGACCCCTTAAGACCACATATACCCTTGATGACACTATACGTTCCCTTAGGACCATAGAGGATCGCATATAACATCCTAGTGTACATATGACATTCCCCTTAGGATCACATAGTGTCCTAAGGGGTCATGTGTGGTCCTAAGGGGTCACACGTGTTATAACACATGTGTGACCCCTTAGAACCACATATGAGCCCTTATAAAATCCTAGTGTGGATGTTATACCCCTTAGTCCATCACATAGTGTCTTAAGGGGTCGTATGTGGTCCTAAGGGGTCACGCATGCATTAACACATGTGTGACCCCTTAGTAGGTCACATATGACCCCCTATAACATCCTAGTGTACATATGACATTCCCCTTATGATCACATAGTGTCCTAAGGGGTCATATATGGTCCTAAGGAGTCACACATGTGTTATAACACATGCGTGACCCCTTAGAACCACATATGACCCCTTATAAAATCCTAGTGTGAATGGCATACCCCTTAGTCCATCACATAGTGTCCTAAGGGGTCATGTGTGGTCCCAAGGGGTCACGTATGCATTAACACATGTGTGACCCCTTAGAACCGCATATGAACCCTTATAAAATCTTAGTGTGAACAACATACCCCTTAGTCCATCACATAGTGTCCTAAGGGGTCACACATGCGTTAACTAATGCGTGACCCCTTAGGAGGTCACATATGACCCCTTATAACATCCTAGTGTACATATGACATTCCCCTTAAGATCACATATTATAGATTTAATAATTTTATAATCATATGGGGCAATTACAAAAATACAATGACCTTTATTTTTTTTAGATATGGAGTTCAATAACAAAAAAATTGTCAAAAAAATTAGAGACTTGTTGCATTCCATGTTATATATCATGTTCTTGAATTTTTTATGTATTTCAAAGATTTAAATATACACATGTTAGATCTCTCTATCTCTCTGAAATATATGTTATCTCTATATCTGAAATACATGTTATCTCTCTCTCTCTCTCTGAAATATTTGAATTTTTTATGTATTCTTGAAGATTTAAATTTTTGAAAATGAAAATGATCTCTCTCTGTGTCATGAAGATTTATATGTATAATCTCTCTCTCTCTCTCTCTCTCTCTCTCTCTCTCTCATGAAAATGATCTCTCTCTGCAATTTAACTGATTTTAATTTTTAATGTTTTAAATCAAATGCACTTCATGTGTGTGTGTGTGCTTACGTATTTATTTTAACTTTATGACATGTACCTAGATAGACGGCACCCCGGGATATACCTTCGTAGGCTTCTGATCAGGATCTACTTGCGCAGGCTCCTAATCAGGATCTACCTATGCAGGCTCCTAATCAGGGTCTACCTGCATAGGCTTCTGATCAACAGCCACACATTGATGATGTTGATCCTCCACAGAAAGATCCCCCCTTGCCCGACATTGCTACTATTTTCCAGTACAGTGATCGTGAGTTGCATAGGTTGAGGGTCATATTAGATGACCCCCATACTGATGGCGTGTACAAGAGTACATGCATATCCATTTTTGATAGTTTGTAGACATTGAGGGACTGCTTAGTTTCTCACACTTCATTCTCACCCGAGGTTATAGAGGATATATATAGACAGTTGAGGAGTGAGGTGAGGGGTCCTCATTCTTTTGCTGATGTGGTGAGGGTGGTCTTGAAGGAGACCATCAAGGAGAGATTCTTTCCACAGTATCAGGAGAAGAGTAAGGTGAGGGGATATCAGGTCACAAGATGTATTGACCCACAGGTTGCATCATTAATTTACCCACGCTTCTTAACTACCATGTTCGTTATCCTAATAATGACCAGATACCTTTATACTTTGCACAATAGGTATTTGCTTAGGTTCATTGTCAGATGAAACCAAACTACCTTGATATTCCAGGATATTATGGATAGGGGAGGGGCAAGATTATTGATAGAGATGCATATCGTAGGTGTGATAGAGCTCCACCTAGACACAGGGACCTTGTTGGTCATAGATTTCCTACAGTAGTCCCAACCATGGCCCCCATAGCGGATCACGTTGTGATTTCTTCTCAGAGAGAAGCAATTGATAGGATTGGATAGATTGCATCAGCATTAGCCACCATATCATCTGACAAGTTGGGCAGATATATGATGAGTCGACCACGTTCATGATCATCCACAGATCATGAATCTTCTAGTCATAGGGGGGCTTTAGATTCAGATGATCAGTATATTACTACTGGCATCTTCTCCCCAAATGAGGTAGCAGCTATAGTCGAAGGTAGTAGACATGTACAGATGTCACAGTATTTAGTTGAGGACCTACTACATGCTTATAGTTTTATTTCATCTCGACTTGGGATACCTTTGGCTGATGTTAGAGAGGAGATTCTCATAGATGGTCAGGCTGCAATGACATTGATGCATACGTGGAGGCAATCACAACATTCTCATCACTCTACGCATGCTCTAGGCACTGACCCACCTACAGATCACTCTGTTGCTATAGAGGAGGAGCTACAAGTTGATTGGGTCCATATCATAAATGAGGGCTGCTTGGATTCATTTGAGGAGGAGATACAAGCTGATCAGGTCCATATCACAGATGAGGATTTGGACTCATTTGAGGAGCAGCTATGAGATTTGAGCCATACTGGGTTTATGGACATGCTACTACAGTCAGACACTTCATCCACAATGCCCAGTCATCTAGTTAGCCCCTTGCACTCCTCAATGATACGTACAACTAGAGAGAGATATGCAGGCATGAGTGATGTTGTTGATATGATCACAGGACAGGATCAGACTATACAGCCTACTCCTGATACATAGGTATGTACATGTACATGTGCGTTTAAATTTTTAGAAGATATGTATACATGTTGTAATGTAGGATAAATATATATATATATATAGATCATGTTTAATAAATAATCTAGTTCTAAGTTTTAATTTGTAGATCATTTAAAATGATCATGGACTAATCCTTAAATACACACACACAGATATATATATATATATATATACACACACACGTGTATGTATAACAGTTAGCTCATGTCACTCCTTCCTTGAGCTTTGAGCGTGTGTGTAGGAGAGATTCTTTAGATGTTGTTAGTGGACAAGTTAGTTATGGTTTTTGGTACATATATGTACATGTATGTATACATGCAAGTTACAATTTATATTTAAATTTTTATTTAACTCTACCTGGATTTGATGTACATGTGTCTAGAAAGATAGATATATTATATTTAATATTTAAATAAATTCTACTTTTGCAGGGGTCTATTGGACATCTAGACTCTCACCAGGAGTCTCCCTCAGATGGTTGCTCAGTTCGTGGCCGACATGATCCCTGTTGATTTGCTCCAGACTTTATAGCTCATTTACATTTATCTTTTTATAGACTTTCATATTATATATATATTCATGCACGTACATGAAGTTTAGACTAGATTATACTTTATACCTGGTTTGTGTTTGATCAGATTATATATATTTCATGCATGTATGGAGTTTAGACTAGATTATACTTTATACCTTGTTTGTGTTTGATCAGATTATATATATTTCATGCATGTATGCAGTTTAGACTAGATTATACTTTATACCTGGTTTGTGTTTTATATGGATTATATATATTTCATGCATCATGTATGAAGTTTAGACTAGATTATATTCTTTATACCTCATTTACATGTTTGATCAAATTGTATATTTCATGCATGTATGAAGTTTAGACTAGATTATACTTTATACCTGGTTGTGTTTGATCAGATTATATATATTTCATGCATGTATGCAGTTTAGACTAGATTATACTTTATACCTGGTTTGTGTTTGATAAGATTATATATATTTTCATGTATCATGTATGAAGTTTAGACTAGATTATATTCTTTATACCTCGTTTACATGTTTGATCAAATTGTATATTTTGTGCATGTATGAAGTTTAGACTAGATTATACTTTATACCTCCATTGTGTTTGATCGGATTATATATATTTCTTGCATCATGTAATATGAATTTTAGACTAGAGATTATATATTTCATGCACATGTACATGTTAGATTATATATTGCATGTGCACATGTACATACATGTTAGATTATATATGTACTTTATGTTCGATGGGCTGGAGTGGATTATATATATATATGATCAAGAATGCACATGTTCGAGCTAAAACTTTAAATTTTAAACTACATGTAACACGTATGTACATACAATAGATATGCATTAAAATCTAAAAGAACATGTTCAAACAAAAGAGTATATCCACTCCAATGAACAATATAAAAATCACACTTGAACTACTTAATATCAAATGAACAAACTAAACTTAATAGGTCATGTACTAAATAGTTCACATGGTATGTACTAAATAGTTAAATAAATTCTAAGTTACATGCCATTTTTAAGGAAATATTTACATGTACGCAACATTTTTTGAGGAAATATATATATGTGTGTGTGTGTGTACGTCATATGTACCTTTTTTAATCAGTCCTGAAATATGATCATAATCACCAAAAATCAAAGGAATGTCTTCAAAGTTTTTGTCCCCATTTGAATCCGCGTATGTGTCAGAAACATCTAGTGGCACCAATTTCCATTCACTAACATATCCAAGCTCTTGGTTCTTGCAAGCAACATAGTTTTCAAAAATACAATTAGAACAAAAACATGAATAATCCCTAGTGTATAATGTCCATGGGCGATTATCTGTACTCATGACACAATGCAAAGATCTTGTCCTCTCCACGCTATTGCATCCATGCATTGATCTTCTATCCACATCTGCAAAATGTACATGTGTACAAGAACATGTACATGTAGATCAAGTTGTTAAATTGAAACATTTGAACTAGGAACATTTTTTAAAAAATTAAAAAAATTTAAATAAAACACTCAAAGAGAACACGTATCGGTTATCTCCCAAAACACTCTATATGGAATGGGTCTGTATGTTCTTGATGATGATTCCCCAGGATAATTAGGTTGCTCAGAGTGTTTCTTACACCATTCAACAACATCATGTGCATCTTCTATAGATCTCCTGTGTACTTTATTTGATACTTTCTTAGAGCATGTTTGATACAAGCTCCTGCACCATCATGTTCACCCTTTCCATGACCACTCTAAAAAAAACTCCAAACATGTGGTATTTTGTCATTTTGATGATATCTACATAGTGCATAAAATGGCCTTGAAGATTTGAATTGTGTTGCACATCCATCAGACCAAACAAAATGTTTAACTATTGTTATGCCTCTATCTTTCAAATATTCAAAAAACTTCTTAAAGCAATGTTGTACAAAAAGTGTGTCATGCTCTTTATCATCACTGATATAGAAGTGGTACTCCTTCTTAATGACACGATTTTCAAATGTACTATCAACACCATCCAAATTCATTTGTGCATGTCGATAACACACATGCACCAAAATAGTGATTTGCTTTGAAAAGTAATACTCTAATTGAATCTCTTTTTGATGTGCAAAAGAGTAATTCTCTATGAAGTCCACTACAGATAGAATAGTTCCAAGTGGGAAAGTGTCTCTTAATCTTTTAAATTGTTTTGCTTGCCACTTGGAAAAAAAACCATGGCATATGTATGGTTTTATCAACTTACAAAAATTTTCCATAAATGTTCCAATAGGTATTTCCTCTTCTACATAATCTAGCCTTGTAGATTCCTTTCCAAATTTTGTTTCAATTTTTTTGTACTTGTAACTCTTGCAATTTACCATCTTCCTCATGTCAGTATCTTCATCTCTAGCCAAGTCCCCACATGTTCCACAAATTCCTCTTGTGCAATTTATTTGACTGGTTGCATTATTATCTGATTTATCACATAAGATGGATGCTATGAATTGACTTGTTCATTTAGGAGGAGCATTTTCATAACCATCACTATCTTCTCTAATCTTTTGAAACACTTGATAGTACAAGTCAAATTCGATGTGATAACAACAACAACAACAAGTTTTGAAGACTTTGTTTAACTTCACATAATATAGCCTTAACCGTTCAAACATGGTTTGTCCAATCTTTATATGAGGGTTTGTTTTAGTAAACAACACATACAATTCATGTTTTGTTGTGTCTATCCAATGTTTTACATGGAGATCAAAACGATCAGGACCAATCCTTTGCTTGATAACATCTCTACTGTTTGATGAAGGATGAGTATTATCATTCCAAAAACTTGTCACAAAGTTCCTAACAACATCTTCAATTCTATCAGAATGAGGATCTCTACACATAATTGCCCAATTCCTTTCTGAGGTAGTATCATCCAAACTCTTTCTCCTTTTAACATATTTAGATATTGTTCTTCTACTAAAACCAAACTCAGATGATAGTGAAGAGATTTGTCTTTTTTGAGGCAATCTTTTATTTACTAAAGATGTCAACATCACTCTTCTTGAAATGGTCTTATCTACTGTTCGAGATTTTTTACCAATGTTCACCAAACCTTTCTTAACATTATCAACAATAGATTTTTGTAGCTAAGAAGTTTTCCTCTTTTGACTTTTTGTATCTATACCCAACAATTTCAGTGGATCTATTAATTCTTTACGAGTAAGTACAATTGATAACAATTGAGCTTTTTCTAGTGTAGTATCAAGATTGTTGAAATGAGACATTATTTCTTTTGCACTTTTACTCATTGACCTCCTTTTAGTATGTCTAGCTTCTTCATTGAGATGTTTCAACTCATCCACATCCATTTCAAGTAAATGATCTAAATTTTTATAAGAAATATTTCTCTTCACCTGTTTAGCTAGATCCACAATATGCTCATCCATATCAGTGGTAGGAGGTAAGGAACCTGACCCCTCTCCTTCAACCTCCATTGGTTCAACTTGGACAATCTCCTCCTTATGTTCATCAACTATATTGTGTTCTTCAACAAGTTCGTTTGCCTCGACTCTCGCTTTAGAACTCCCTTCTTCTCGAGCCCGTTCTGCACATAATTTAAGAGTTGGTGTAAGGTTCAAATTAATAGATTATTTGATTAGGTTTAAGAATAGGGGTGAATTTGGCTTAAAGCTTTGTGTTAAAATTAGGGTTCAATTTGGTTTATTAAATTTATTACTTTCATGACCTTAGTGTTATAACTCTAATTAAATTAGGTTTAGGTTTAAAGTTCAATTTGTTCTCAGGTTAGGATTAGGGCTCAAATTTGTTTAGTGTGCAAGTAGGTTTAGAGTTAGAGTTAAATTTTGTTCAATAATTAATATTTCAAGAAGATGATAATTATTTTAATAATTTTTTTTCTGATGTTTAATTCTAGATTTACACATGAAGAATTATAATTAGTTTATTATTATCGTTTAATTAATGTTATTCCTTACGTATAGTGTTAAGGTTAAATTTTGTTTTGCGCTAATATAACAAATAAACATAAACATATAAAGTGGAAATAAATATTGATGAGTTATTTTGAAAACCTCAATCTCTCACTAATAACACAAAATGAAATTTTGATAAATTAGAAATTCCAATTTTAAAAATTAAAAGTACAAATATTTTGATGCATGCATACGATAAAGGTGACCTCATATTAATTTGTTATGTCATAACAGGTGGACTATAATTTGTCACATGTGTATTTAAGACCTATTATTGCATAATAGACCTCCTAATCTGAAATGTTTTTGCATACATGAAGTCATATAAATAGAACCTAAATTATGACATGTAATAGGTTCTAAATTTATGTCACATTTAAGACCTATAATCAATGTAATAGTCCTAATTTATCACATAATAGGCCTTATTATTAAAATTAATATGACCACGTATGCAAAAACATTTCACATTTATATACTTAAGTCCCCTTAAGACAGATATATTATGTGATATTAAAGGACCTATCACATGAAATTAAGTACATGTCTTAAATATTCAATATATAAGTTAGAACCTAAATTATGACATAATAGGTCTTATTAATTTTATGACTTAATAGGTCTTATCTATTATAAATGGACTTAATTATATAGGAGAAAAATGCAATTACACAACAAGCAAGTTAATGAAATTTGAAATTTGCAAATACACATATTATCTCAAATTAATTATGCTTTCCAATTAAAACGAGATTATTTTTAATCCTACTATTTCCAATTAATTTAATTAAGATTTTTTAAATTAATTTTCATTAAAAATATTAGATAAAAAATATTTAACTAATTAATACTAACAAATAAACACTATTTTTGGTACGCAATACATATAAAATTAAATAGAAATAAAAATAAAAATACATAATTGCATCATGATATCTTTGTCTTCTTTGTTCTTGATATCTTTCTTCCATTTCGGGAGAATAATTCCTTGAAGTCTTATTTTGCCTTCTCTTCTTGTTCCCCATGCTTTTAAAAAAACCTTTAAATATCTTCAAATTATTGCCCTCAAAATAATTTTCAAATGTCTTCTCTCATCCAAAAATGTGAATTATTTTAATCATTTGTGTGATAAAAAATGAAAAAAACTATGGACATTTATACGACTCCACTTAAATGAAAAAAAAAAAAATTGCATCGGCTAGGGTTTGAACGAAACCCGATAGTTAAAAATGGTTAGGTTCGTTCGAACTTGACCGTTACGAAAAAGTACGGGCCAAAATTAAGCGTGTGGGTTCGAGTGAATGGGGGTTCGCTCGAACCCCTTATGGTTCAAGTGAACCCAATTCACTCCAACCAATGTCCATTCGAACCATGCTGTTAGAGGTTTCTTAAAAAAAAATTCAGAGTTCTGAAGAATTTATGACTTCAGAGCTCTGGTTCAAAGCACGAATGAAATAATCTTGATAACCCAGAGATATTTGATGGTAGTACTTGGAGCAAGCTTTCCAACAAGTATAATTTTGTTATATTTTGAATTTATTATGTTCTTGTTTTTTTAATTTTATGGAATATTGGTTTTTCACCAAACATGAACTTCTCTGTTCAACGCTTTGGGAAAAATAGGAAACTAATTCAACAAATTTCTAAAAAATATCTAAGACCCAAGTATTGATGTCTTCTTTCTAACAAAAAA
Source organism: Cryptomeria japonica (assembly GCF_030272615.1). Taxonomy (NCBI): domain Eukaryota; kingdom Viridiplantae; phylum Streptophyta; class Pinopsida; order Cupressales; family Cupressaceae; genus Cryptomeria; species Cryptomeria japonica. The sequence continues at coordinate 52,228,309 of NC_081407.1, read as the reverse complement.
AATAAAATTGAATTTTGATATATATAGAACAAGTTATGTGTTCAAATTTAAACCTATGTCTAAATTATGACTAGTTGGACTTCAAAACTTTATAAAATGAAAAATATTGAACATATCACTATCAAATTAATTGAAAACCTTGGATATTGATGTTACAAACCAAAACTCAAAAGAATTGAGTTTTCATCATTTATAAAAAAAAAAAAGTTATGTGTTTTGGGAGGCACATCACTCTTAAAAAATGTAGTTTGTTGTAAAAAACTACATTTCGAGGGAGATGGAAATTTTTTTAAAAAAAATCCTAAAAAACAATTTGAAAAAAATGTTTATAGAATCTACAAACAAAATTCTACAAATCACTAATTTACATCATCTTCAAATTTTTAATAGTTTAAAAGTTATAGTTCTTGGAAGTTGAAGATTATTTTAAAAATGTTCATCTCAGTGTCAAAAGTGGCAAAAAAGTGGGAACCATTATTGTGAGTTCACCCTAGGTAGATAGACAAATTCGAATTAGTTCGTCAATTTAATGTGATCTTGCTTCCTTTGTTGTACCTTCGAGATCATGTGACCATGTAAGATGTCTTTTGTTAAAAGTTGGTTTTGAAGTCTTGAACATCCAAGAATATATAGTCTTTGGCATAAAGACACATTTAAGATAATTAAGTATAAGGTTGCACTAGTAGTTGTATAACATATGTTATGAGGTTAAGAATTTTCTGTCATCATGGTTGCCTTGTTATTTGTCGATTAAAAGTATACCTATTAGTTTGGAAATATTAATAGGTTGATAGAAGTCTGAGGAAGGAAGTAGATTTAGTTGGTTGGAATTTTTGGAAATAAAAAGGAAGTCGAATGATGGGTTCTCATAGATCAAGGAAATTTTATCTATCGTGGTTACTATAAGGTCAAACTTGAGATAGCAATAGTTGCAGAATCACTTGGAAGCAAAACATTATCTAAGGGTTAAGCAAGTTTTGGAAGTAGATATTATGGATCATAGATTTGATAGATTTGAGATAAGGACTTGAGGGTAATTAATAACGTCAATGAAGGATGTACTCACTTAGAGACGAAAACTTGAGTAAGTTAATATTGCACCTTATTTAGAATATTTGGAAATATTAAGTTATTCTAAATATTGTTGATAAAGATGTGATGAATCTAAGAACTTTGGAAAAGGTAGTTGAGTATGTGGCACAATGTTTAGCGAGTGAAAGTTGAGCATGATTGTCTAATGGGAAGTTTTTGTATCACAACCATAAACCTAAGTATAGGTGGCAGGAAATCAATATGAAATTTATTCAAGAATTGTTTTTGAGTAAGAACAAGCATGATATCATAGTTGGTTATGGTTCGAGTGAACCCAATTCACTTGAACCAGTGTCCATTCGAACCGTGCTGTTAGAGGTTTCTCCAAAAAAAAATTCAGAGTTCTGAAGAATTTATGACTTCGAAGCTCTGGTTCAAAGCACGAATGAAATAATCTTGATAACCCAAAGATATTATATGGTAGTACTTGGAGCAAGCTTTCCAATAAGTATAATTTTGTTATATTTTGAATTTATGATGTTCTTGTTTTTTTAATTTTATGGAATATTGGTTTTTCACCAAACATGAACTTCTTTGTTCAACGCATTGGGAAAAATAGGAAACTAATTCAAAAAAATTCTGAAAAATAGCTAAGACCCAGGTATTGATGTCTTCTTTCTAACAAAAAAAAAATTGAATTTCGATATATATAGAACAAGTTATGTGTTCAAACTTAAACCTATGTTTGAATTATGACTAGTCGGACTTCAAAACTTTATAAAATGAAAAATATTGAACATATCACTATCAAATTAATTGAAAACCTTGGATATTGATGTTACAAACCAAAATTCGAAAGAATTGAATTTTCATCATTTATAGAAAAAAAAAAGTTATGTGTTTTGGGAGGCACATCACTCTTAAAAAATGTAGTTTGTTGTAAAAAACTACTTTTCGAGGGAGATGGAAATTTTTTTAAAAAAAAATCCTTCAAAATTTTTTGAAAAAAATGTATATAGAATCTACAAACAAAATGCTACAAATCATTAATTTACATCATCTTCAAATTTTTAATAGTTTAAAAGTTATAGTTCTCGGAAGTTGAAGATTATTTTAAAAATGTTCATCTCGGTGTCGAAAGTAGCAAAAAAGTGGGAACCATTATTGTGAGTTCACCCTAGGTAGATAGACAAATTCAAATTAGTTCATCAATTTTATGTGATCTTGCTTCCTTTATTGTACCTTCGAGATCATGTGACCATGTAAGATGTCTTTTGTTAAAATTTGGTTTTGAAGTCTTGAACATCCAAGCATATATAGTCTTTGGCATAAAGACACATTTGAGATAATTAAGTATAAGGTTGCACTAGTAGTTGTATAACATATGTTATGAGGTTAAGAATTTTTTGTCATCATGGTTGCCTTGTTATTTGTCGATTAAAAGTATACCTAGTAGTTTGGAAATCTTAATAGGTTGATAGAAGTCCGAGGAAGGAAGTAGATTTAGTTGGTTGGAAATTTTGGAAATAAAAAGGAAGTCGAATGATGGGTTCTCATAGATCAAGGAAATTTTATCTACCATGGTTACTATAAGGTCAAACTTGAGATAGCAATAGTTGTGGAATCACTTGGAAGCAAAACGTTGTCAAAGGGTTAAGCAAGTTTTGGAAGTAGATATTATGGATCATAGATTTGATAGATTTGAGATAAGGACTTGAGGGTAATTAATAACGTCAATGAAGGATGTACTCACTTAGAGGCCAAAACTTGAGGAAGTTAATATTGCACCTTATTTAGAACATTTGGAAATATCAAGTTATTCTAAAGATTGTTGATAAAGATGTAACGAAACTAAGAACTTTGGAAAAGGTAGTTGATTATGTGGCACAATGTTTAGCGAGTGAAAGTTGAGCATGATTATCTAATGGGAAGTTTTTGTATCACAACCATAAACCTAAGTATAGGTGGAAGGAAATTAATATGAAGTTTATTCAAGAATTATTTTTGAGTAAGAACAAGCATGATATCATAGTTGGTTATTGTCAACAGATTGATAGAGATTGCACATTTCATACTTGGACATATTTTAAGATGAATCATTGAATCTTGTGAAGAAATGTATTCATTCAACTTATCGATTGCATGGAGTTCCAAAAAATAAATAAATCATAATATCAAATAGGAATGTGCAGATGACATTTTGGTCTTGGACAATATTGAATACATCTTTGGGAACTAGATGGAATTTTAGTCGGCATGACATCTTTAGATAAATGACCGCACAGAAAAGAGTTAATCAGGTAGTGGAGGATTCTTTTGGGTGTATTGCATGGATTAGAAATATAGGTGGAAGAAGTATTTGCCTTTGGATTGAGTTTACATACAACAAAATATTTTCATGCATCTTTAAGGAATGACACCCATTAAGATTCTCTATGACGAAAATGACAAACATTTGTAAGTTGGGATAGAATAAAGATAGGATCATCATTGGTTCAAATATACTTAAGGAAATATATGAGCAAATGAAATTGATCAAGAATATATTGAAAGAGATAGTCGATAGACAAGCTATGATAATAGAAACAAGACTTTATGATATTTGTTACTGAAGATGAAATTCTTTTGAGGGAGAAGCCTCATAAGAGCTCTATTTTATCGAGGAAATCATCAAAGTTGGTACCAAGATATGTGGGACCCTTCGATCTACTGAAGGTTATGAATCCAGTTGCTTATGGGTACAAGATCTAGGAATGGTGCTAGTGGAGCACATCCAAATTCTTGATCAGTGTAGTGTTAAACTACATAGCAGAGATTTCACTCAGTATTAGGTCCAGTGGGACCAATATTCTGATGATACGACGATGGACTGTCATGTTCCTCTTTTGATTTCTTAGAGTAGTATTTGCTTGATGCATGAGATACTTTGATACTCTGATTTTTTATTTACATGTTGTAAATTTGGATAGTATGGGTGGTACTATTTCTTTTATATTTGATTTGAGACCACAATGTATGGTTAATGTTTATGATATTGAGAAAGTATGTGCTTATTGATAGAATAATAAGACATCGAGATGATGACTCTTTTAAGAGGGGAAGGATGTTAGGAACCCTATTTATCCATAATTATTTAATTAGGAAAATAATGTTTATTTTTTGCAAATAAAATGAAAATGGAAAATTTTAGAGGAATTAGATGATAATGTGAAAGAAATTCAAATGCAAAGAAATGATTTATATTATTTTCTGTAAGTGCAATTGAATGATCGGTATTATTTTGATTATTGGGGATTGCCATTGCTAATGAGAAATTGAGTGCAACTGAATGCAGGAATAGGTGAACGCAGATGAAGGAGAGAACAAGGTTCAGGTAGAGTTGTCTTAGCTCATGGACTTCGCTAGAATAAATGGAATCTCACACACCACTTTAGAATACTTATGCGTGCATTTGATATATAATTGGAGTTTGTGATAGAATTAGACTTGAATTACATTAGTGATTGTGAACTATTGTTCTTTATTGTTAAAAGAGATGTAAATTGTTAATGATTTTAAAACGAATACTGACCCTATGTTTATATGTTCTTTTTATGCAGATATGTATGAATGGGTGAAACAATATATTAATTAGTTTACTAGTGTGTGTGTGTGTGTGTGTGTGTGTGTGTAATACGTTTATGTATGTATATGAGTTCGAATAATGATTCGATCATATACATGTATATACGTATGTAATTATGATATATAAACACATATTTGTTTATTTATGAAATTTGATTATTTTTGTTGTGTGAAATTTCATTTGATTATATATATATATATATTTAACCGAATGGTGGCGGATTTTAAGTATTATGTTATAGGCAAGGTGGCAGTTTATTAATGCAAAGTAAATGTTAAATGAGGGAGGTCGTTAGTAATATCGACCACCCCCTATATTTATAGGGAGGGGTCGGTATTACCACCGACCACTCCTCCTCCCTTTTTTACTTTCCTTATCAACCACGTTGCAGATTTAGTTTCCATTGACCACGTCAACCAAGCTATGGATAATGCAGTATGTGGTGAAAGTTGTGGGTTACCAACCCACATAAACCCACTAATGTTAATATCTTTGAACGACATGTGCAGTGTGGTGTCACACAAGAAGTTAATTTAATAAACTTTGCATGTTATATGGAAGTTGTTACTAGTAAATTCGACTTGGCATAAGATTTAAATGCCACTATAATTTGGTGCTGATTTGCAAGGAGTCTATAATAAATCTACCATGCGTCACATAGACTTGTAGTGTTTGAAATGTAGAAGAGAAAACCATTGGAGATTTAGGAGTATTATGACTAGTCGTAAAAGATTGGTGATGATCATCTCAGATTTAACATTGATTTTCAAAGAATATAGAGTAGTAAGTAGAGAAGAGAGAGCTCATGAGATAGAATAGCGTAGAGGGGAAAAGCGTTGGAATCTGGACGTATTGCAGACAGATTTGGGAGAAGTTATCAGTGATCATAACAAACTTGGATCGTATTTCAAAGGTAGGCTCTATTCTAGCAAGTTTTGTTGTAGAGATCTAAAAGATAAAAAGGATATTCTATTTTGTTAAGATTTATACAATAATCAAATGAAGGAATTAGAATCATGATATTCAATTTCCTGATATGAAACCATTTTAAATTGCTTTAAAATACGTTCATGTAAATAAACATGAAATAATGAAATATTTTCTTAAGGTTTGTTGATAAACATAGTGTAACTCATAGAAATTAGATCACAAAATCCTCTAGAAATAGAGCAAGGGAATAGAGAGAGTTTGTGCTTTATAAACTTTGAATTTGAACCACAAAGAAGATGGAATATTAGGATAATGAATTATTAAATATTGAAGCTTATTTTGATTTCGTGAAGAAAAGAGTTACACTCCCGAATTTGATCCATGCATTAGAAGTTAAGATGATTATTGGGTATCTCATTTGAAAAGCCATATAGGTATGTGCATTATGAATTTTCATCATGTTAAATGTTGTTATGGAAAATTATTAAAATTAGTTGAATTCATAAATCATGAAAAACCACATATTAGTATCAAACTCAATATGTTATTCGAGAAAAGAGGTAGACAAAGGAAAAAACATGGAAAGATAGAGAACTTGGGCGATATAATGCAAGTTAATGAGTATGCTATTTAAATGTTTTGATAATTGAATAAAGGAATGCATACTCATTTTTTATTCAATTTTTATGTAAAGATACATACATGTGTTACACCTTCTTATATTTAATTCTTGTCTTTGATTTACTTGAAAGATAGAAGCAAAAGATTGTTTTCTTTTCAGATTTATTTGTTGTCCACGAGAGATTGTTTTTTTGACAGTTTTTGCAACTAGTTGCAAACGAAAGATTGTTTTCTTCTATATCTATTTAACAAAAGATTGTCTTCTTTAATATCATATTTTTATCATGCAAAAAATAGGATGCTAGAATTTAGAAAAGAAAGATTGTCTTTTATGTATTCATTAGGAATGCTAATTATGTTTGTGTTGTGGGGAAAGTTACCTTCTAGGATGGGTGCCGAATGTGGGTTAGAGAGAGAGAGAGAGAGAGAGAGAGAGAGAGAGAGAGAGAGAGAGTTTCCTTTTTCCAAACTATATTTTCTTGCTATGCATGACATTATACTTGGCTGAGTAACCAATTTACCATTCAAATATATGGATTTATTTATTTATCCACTCAAACACATATTTGATTGATTTTGTTTGTTTCTTAATGAAATTATAAAATTGAAAATGCATGTATCATCCTAGTAACGCACCAGATTCCATCTTGTCTATCCAATTCGTTTTGCTAAGCAATTCGTGTAGGGTCAGGTATTCTTGATTGACCAGGAATTCCGGGGAAGTGTAAGCTTCAAGGTTGGGTGGAAAAAGCACCTGAATCTTGTTCTCGTCTTCATTCTAAAGATTGCATTGAAGATAGCTTGGATTTTAGATCAAAGGATGCATCTCATCCTTTACTTTGTATTCTTTTGTTATTGAACTTAAGGCATTTTGAAAAGCCTATGTATTGTATGATTGAGATACTACTTATATTGATTTATCGAATGAAGAATCTTTATCTTTTATAGAAATTTCGTGTTTATTATGATATAAATGGAATGATCAAATGAAGCTATGGAAGGAAAAGTAAAATGAAATAGACTTATTAAGGAATTATGAGTTTATTTAAGAACAAAGAGTATTTCGTTTTATTATTGAAGTTAGAATGATTTACGTCTTTACATAGATAAATTACTCTAATATGGATAGCTCTCACTCTCATAGTCTGTCTTCATCTGGCTATCTATCATTCTTTCCCTCTTTCTAGATCTTTTTCTCTCCACCTCTCTCTCTCACCCCCGTTTTGCAATATGACTTGATTTTCTTAAATGAGAAATAGTATATTGTATATTCTACTAGATAAAGTTGAATTGCTTTCTAAATAGATAAATGCATTATTTTGGTTTGAAATAAGATATATTTTTTTTTAAGGATTAGATTCAATCTTATAGAATTGTTATATTTGATATTTTATAAAATTGATATAATTAAAATTTTGTATTATTAAGGATTATATTTAGTCTTATGGAATTATTGTATTTGATATATTCATATAATCATTAAAGATAAAATTTTGTATGGCAAGATTTAAATTCGTTGTTATATAGAATTAATGTGTATGACATATTCATAAAACCATTATAAATAGAAGTTTGTATTATTAAGCATAAGATTCAATCTTATAGAGTTGTTATATTTGACAAATTCATATGTAAATTCTACAAATTAAAACTTTGTATAATTAAGGATTATATGTAGTCTTTATCTATCTCCCTAGCTCTTTCCTTATCCCTCTCTATATCTCTATATCACCCTATATCTATATCTCTCCATCTCCCTCTCCCTATTCCTCTCTCCCCCCTCTCTACCTATATCTTCCTCTCCCCTTATTCTTTCTTTCCCTCCTCTACCTAATTCTCCCCCTCCCCTCGCCTTCTATCTCTCCACATCACTCCCTTCATCACTCCCTCCCTTTCCCCCTATATATTTCTCTATCTCTACCTATCTCCCTTTCTCTTCCCATATATTTCTATCTCTCTCCATATCTATTTTTAATTTCTATCTATCTCTACATATTTATCTCTTCCATCTTTACCTATCCCTTTCTCCTCTCTCTTTATCTATTCCTCTCCTCCACTATGTATCCCTCTCCTCTTTCATCTCCATCTCCATTTCTATCACTATCTTCCTCTCCATCTCTATCTCATTACCCATCTCTATCTCTAACTCTTTTTATCCCTATATCTCCTCTCTCTCCCTTTCTCCCTATTGCAAACATAACATGAGCCTATTTATAATGGAGCTTGATTGCATTTCTAATTCAAAGATCTTGCTTTATTTATGTTTGGAACCCTAAAGTGGATGCATAGTTCATTTGAAGCTACGACTTCTCAACTAATACCTTAGTTGCACAAAAAACATCAATTGCTAAATGTCCTACTAATTGACCTCATGTAATACACAAATGTATGTGATAAATAGACCAAATTTTTTCGTAATAAACCTTCCACACCTCTTTTGTGTACCCATTACTAAATGATCTACCCTAGATCTTCATATATTCCCCTACCCTTTCTATCTCTTTATATCACCATCTATATATCTCTCTCTCCCTCTCCATCCCTCTTCCTCTAAATATTTTAGTCTGTCTCTCCCTCTCCCCACTCTCTCCCTCCTCTACCTTTATCCCTCCCTTTATCTCTCTCCCTCTCTATCTCCTCTATCTATCTTTCTCGATATCTCCCTCTCTTTCTCCCTCCCTATCCCCTTTCTATCTCTCTATCTCTAACTCTCTCTCTCTCTTCATTCCTCTTCCCATATAATTCTCTCTCTCTTTCTCTTCGCATATATCTACCTTTTCTCTTCATCTCTCTATCTCCTCTATTTCTCTCTCCCTCTTTCCCTCTCTTTTTTTCTCTCTAATTCTCTCTATGTCTGTTTGTCTCTATCTCCTTCTCCTCCTCTCTATATCTTATTATATCTCCATTACTATATCTCTCTCTATCTTTTCATCTCCATCTACCTCTATCTACCTATCTCTTTTATCTTTATCTCTCTTTCTCCCTCTATCTCTTTATCTATTCTTCTCCCCTTCCTCTCTTTCTCTATCTTCCTCTCTCCCCCTTCATCTCTAGACACATCCCCCTCTCTCAATATCTATCTTTCTATGTTCCCATCTCTTTGTATGTCTATATATCTTCCTCTCTTTATCTCTTTTGATATAACTCACTACCTCTATTTTTATCTCTCTTTCCCCTCCTCTCTCATTTTCTCTTTTTCTATATATTTATCTCTCACCCCTCTCTCTATCTCTATCTCTATCTCTGTCTCTTCCTCACCTCTCCATATACCTCTTCATCTCCATCTCCATCTCCATCTCCATCTCCAACTCCCCATATCCATCTCACTAGACCGAAGAGTTGAAACAATTGATAACACGACTTCAAACTTGTGCCATGCTTTATGACTTCCGTGACCGCCATAAATTAGCTACGAACTATCCGTACGTTTTGTAGAGAATCGAATAATAGATACCTAAACTAGTACAATTTTTAACTAGATACAAGTTGTTGGGAACTCCATCGGTGAAAGCCACTCTTTAGCAAACCGGCAAAGATGTCTAACGGCAAAATTCACGCCGGGTACCGCACACAACTCTCAATTGTTGAATTAAGGTAGAACAGTACGATATACATACTCCGAACAAAAATACAAATATGGTGATTTTTGAGTGGTGGAGAGCTGCTGTTTGTGTGAAGACTACCTTCTTTTTTGCACTCTGCAACTGCAAATCTGAATAGATACCTAAATTAGTACAATTTAATACAAGGAGTTCATTCTAAATTGGTGGGCAGTCATTGGTGAAAGCCACTCTTTAATCACTGGCGACAACTTCTAACGGCAAGATTCACGCCGGGTACTGCACACAACTCTGAATTGTTGAATTAGGGTAGCACAGTACGATATTTGCCTTAAAATAATCCGAACAAAAATACATCTTCATATGGTGATTTTTGAGTGGTGGAGAGCTGCTGTTTGTGTGAAGACTCTTTCTTGCACTCTGCAACTGCAAATCTGAATAGAAGAGGAAAAAAAATGGTGAGGGGAAAGGTGCATCTGAAAAAGATAGAGAACCCTGTACATCGCAGGGTTACATTCTCCAAACGTAAGGGAGGACTGCTGAAGAAGGCCAAGGAGATTTCTACTCTCTGCGACGCGGAAGTTGGCCTCATCATTTTCTCGCAGACGGCGAAGCTGTACGATTTTGCAAGCCCCAGGTAAGAATATATTTTTTCCCTCTCAGGCAATGAATTTTTTTTTACTGTATCATGTCCAATGTTTAGAGAATTTTTCAAATATAAAAAATCTTATAAACAAATAGATGCAGCATATGTCAAATAAAATCAATTTCAAAGATCTTGAAAAAAAATTTATATTGAGGCTTCTGTAATATTAAAGGAACAGGCATTCTCTGGTTTTATAATGAAGAATCATTTTCTGACTCTTAATCGAAAGGCTTGTATTTTAAAATTTACCTGTCTGAAATAATAAAATAATAATGTCGATCATATAAAAGAAAATCAATGTGTAAGAGACACAATCTATAGTGCGCTTATCTCAGTACAGCGTGGAGGGCACGCCATTGAGGCAGTGCAAGTTGCGCTTAGATGGAGTATTTCGCTTATCCAAGTTTGTACAGGCATTCACAAGGCTTGCTATACTTTAGGTATCCCACTCATAAGTAAAACATGCATTGTCATCATTGCGCATAAGCAGAGAGAGTTCTGTTTGGTACCCTTCAACAAACCCACAAGTATCTGAATTGGGCTCAGAATCAGCAGATTTAAAAGGAGGGGGAAAAGCGCATGCTAGATTGACTTGGGCTGGAAGGCATCCATATCAAGGTGTGAAATGAATGGATTGGGATACAAGCAATCATAGGAATAAATAGTGATTGGTGACGATCAATGTATAGGAAAATATGTAAATAGGTATGGTACATATTGACGTATGTGTAAGTGGGGATAGATGAAGGATTAGGGAATGAGAATAAATTAATAAAATTATGTTTTATTTATTTTTATAGATGATTACGTTAATTTTTTCATAGATAATTACGTTAACATATTTTTAAAAAAAATTAAAAAACAATAATTTTAAGAGATTACATGAGCTTCTTGATCAATAGATCAAGGATCAAAGTAATTGATAGAGAATGAATTACAACTGCCTCATTATATAGAGGTTTTAGATACATCTAGATTTTGGAAAACTTGTATTATTAGAAATAAAGCAAAAAATTAAAATTAAAAAACTAAAACAGCTTCTATGCATAATCATCGCAAATAAAGCTGAAAAACAAAAAGCATAAAACTATGCAAGTGGGAGGAATTACTAAACAGTATTCCAACAGTATGCAAATGTCATTTTAACATATATTTCTTAAGTTTGAAGTCTAGGCCGATTTTAAATGGACATATTTCAAATTTTCAAAGTATAGGAGCTATCACAATATGTGTAATATGCAAATTTTTAGACATAAAAAGGATATGGATTACATGTGAAGTAATGGAACCAACTTGACGTGTTTGGGTGTTTTGCTTTTGCATGCTCCATGAGAATGTGCAAAGTATAGAAAATACATTAATTGATAGCTTTGGTAAAGCAAGTAAAAATAAGCATAATTATAAGTTAATTTTACTATAGATATGAAAATATGAGAGAGAGAGGGGTGGTTCAAAAATTCCACCTATATGAAAAGTAAAATATTGAAATTGCCTTGTATGGCAAGAGTATGTTCAGGTGGAATACTAGGCATTACCATGTCATGTGATTATGATTATTTTGGACATAGTGATGTATCTCATTGTAGGAATCTAAACATTACACTATCTTAACATAATAATGTTAGTGACAAGATAACGCCCATTCAATTGGTTGAATGTGGTAGATGCAATAAATTGAAGGCAGTTTAAAAATAATACGTGAGAAGTAAATATCATCTAAGCATGTAGGAACCTAGATCATATAAAGAAATAAGTGTAAAAGATGCTTCATGTAACAAAGTAAAAATATATCTCAAATGGAAATTGTGGAATGCATATGGTTTCGATATATTTGTAAAGAATAAATTTGCCTCCTTTGTAAGTAAATGATTGAGGTGAGGTAGCCTTAAAAGATAAGATAAAACTATGAAAGTGGATAAATCACGAGGAAGGTATATGCCTAAGATGGCTTCAAGCACTATCACATAATAACATATGTAAGGCATGGGGTCCTTGGAGTTAAGATAGCTCTAGGCATAAGTGAAAGTATTTAAATAATTAATAATTTAGGGAAGGTATAGTACCCAATATAATAAGAGAGCTCTAAGTTCATGATTAAGCTTGCAATAGCAATTGCATAAGATATATTTGTGAGAGCATGCATAAAATTGTTTACCTCGATATACAAAAGGCATTAAGGTGAAGCTCAAGCTATATAGGCATAAGTAAGAGCATAATTAATATATCGAAACTTGGTGTAATATAAAAAATCACCCAAAGGATAGATAGATGGTGTATGAGCTACAAATAGGTAGTCATATGAATGAGTAGGAATGCATTTACAAATAGAAAAGATGTGATCATGAAAGCACATGTTAAGTTTGTTCATTCTTTTTTTATTTTGAATAAAATTACATGAAACCAATTTTAACAATAATCACAAAGATAAGTCATGTCAAACTTGCGTGTGTGTGATCTGTAAATAATTTGGGATAAATAAATATCACAAGTTATTATAGTCATCACTAGTGTCATATGTTATATTTATGTTTGCAAGATGTATGATGTAATAAATTCATATAGTGGTGAAAAGAGCAAAATTATTTTGCCAAGGTCATGTGTCACCACCAACATGTATCATTGCTACTAGGATGTGTGGTGTACCAAAATAGAGTTCAAAGGATTAATAATATGTGAAACGCAAAACATTAGTTTGTTATATATGAGTGGGAAATAGTAAAAGGTTACTTTTATTATGAAAACCACCATTTAAGATTTTAAACTTCTAGTGTTTAGAACATTGTTTGTTATTTTAATAGGATGACATAGATATGAATTCACATCCTAACATGAATCAATAAGGTATCTACTAGTCTTTAGTGAGGTAGGAACTTAAAGGCAGTATGTTGTCTTTTTACCCAAATTCTTTTGGATGATCTTACCTTTGAGATCAACCCATACAGGTTATAATTCTAGTTTTAGTATCAGTTTGTTAGTTTTCAATCATTTTATCAAGTTATTATGGGCTGATATGGTTGTTCTTACATGTTAATGATTCTAGGCCAAGTGAAGCAGTCACCGATGAGGAGGGACTTCAAAGAGATCAATCTGGACTAGTCAACAAGAGTAAACATAATGGAAACACAAAGATATGATGGAGGCAATGCAGAACAAATTGTTTTATTGCTTGAAAATTGATTACATCCAACCAGTAACAATCGGGTTACAACATATTGACTCACAGGCCTGGTAGAATAGGTCACAACCAGGACCTTAAATCTTATGATCTATCTTCTATGCACAGTCTAGCTACTTGATTCTCTGCTCTGTTACATTCTAATGCATAATTACAAATATATATATCGATCCAAAGGATCCATTCGGCCCAAAAGGGAACAAAACTCGAAGAACAAAACCTAACATGTAAAACAACAAGGTCGGCCTCCGCCAAGAGAATCCTCCGGAAAATCCAAAGGATGAAATGTAGATCACGGAAAAAGGTCGGCCACACGCCAAGGAACATCGAAATCAATGCCCAAGGCTCCGTAAGCTTCAGAAGGGGTTCTGATAGATCACCAAAATAGGTCCAGGCAACTGGTAACAAAGGAGTGTCAACTGGTAACAGGGAACTATCATGGAAACCGGTAGTGATATTTTGCCGAAAAATGATCCAAAAGTGATGCAGTCTAGAAGCAAGAAAGATGATCAATTCTTCAAGTAGAATCCAACTCCACATGATCCAGTGAGCCAAAACCGAAACACATGGAAAGGAAAACTAAAACTGCAAATAGAAAACAAAGTAGAAAGAAAAATGTTTTTTACCTAAGTGAACACCATCAGAGAATAATGTATCATAGTTATTATCTCAATAACTTATCGCAACAATTTTATACAAATCTCCTCCCTTTAAAAATGAAGGGGTCACCCCCTTATATAGGCCTCCAACCTTGATTACATGCAAATCCTAATCAGGGTTTGACCTAAAGTATTCCACATACATGATGCAACAAGGTGGGAATGAACATTAATGACCCATCATGCCCATTAATAATTGATTACATTCCTACCAAAAATGGCGCCCATAAAGCATTAATTAACCATTACAATCAAAAAGTGCCCACTATGCAATAAATGCATCCTCATACAAAAGATCGCCCATTGTATAGTAAATGCACCATCACCTCCAAATTCGCTTAATGTGTATTGAATGCACCATCGCTTTCAAGAATATGGTAACCGCCATGCATTAAGTATGCCACTACTTGGTCAAGATGTCCACTAGCAATAAATGCATCATCATGCTGTCATGCACTCAATAGATTCTCGCCATGCAAATGGACCTTGCCATCATAGGAACTTTTACAATTTTTCGAGTTGTGCTTCATTAATATAAAATATTCTCTTTGCATGTTTCCAACTCATCCTTTATAGGAATGTTCCCATTCCGCGCTCACAGAAGATATTTTGGAAGATTTTCCTGCCTTGAAATAATTTTAACAATCTTTTCCACTTCTGAAGGATTCCTGCATGTCCCGAATTCAAGGAGAGAAAATCTTTGTAGAGAGATTTTGTCCTTAAGGAAAAAAACTGTGCACACTTCATCCTGAAGGAAGATTTTCCTGACCACTAACCATTTTCAATGTTCGAGGAATTTTGTCAACCTCAGTATTGGAGAGAGAAAATCTTCAGTACTTAGACAATTTTCTTTGTGCCGTGAAGTTCTTCACCTTGGGTGCATTTCTTCCTTGAGGAAGGAATTTTTTCTTCCTGAACCTTGATTTCACGTCTTGCTTCCAATCTTGGGCACATTTTGAACTGGAGAACAAATTTTGAAAATTTTGGAAATTTGTTCCTTGAGGAAGGAATTTCATCACGCGTTAGATAAATTTTACATTTTTCATGAAGGGAAGGAAATTTTTTCTTGCTTGGAAATTCCTCCTTGGGCAAATTTTCTTCCTGAGAAAGAAATTTTAAATTTCTTCCTTGCTTTGAATTCTTTTCTCGATTCTCTTCTTGGACTCATTAATTTCACTTGAGGAGGATTTTGGAAAACTTTGAAAATTCCTCCCTTACCTATGATTGGCACCCACATCTCAACTTGGGGGTGCTATTTTAACCATGTGGAGGATTTTTGTCTTGGAGGAAAAAATTCCTCCTTTTCCTTCATTTGGCGCTTCCTACCTAGTTTGGGTGCCAATCTCAGCTTGTGCGGGAATTCACACTTGGAAGGAAAAATCCTTCCTTACCTCTATTTGGGGCTAAAATCACCATGTGGAAGAATTTTGGCATTGAAGACAAATTCCTCCCTTACCCTTATTTGGTGCCCTATACCTTTGCCTAGGCGCAATTTTGACCATGTGAAGGAATCGGTCTTGGAAGGAAAATTCCTTCCACACTCCATTTTGGTGCTCTTCTTCAAGACTAGGCGCTAAAACCACATGCTCGTGAGGAAAATTCCTCCACAACTCCTATTTGGCGCCCAACCCCTAACTTGGGCGCTAGAATCACCTTGTGGAGGAAAATTTGAGCTAGAGGAAAATTCCTCCATTATTGTGATTTAGCGCCCTCCTTTGATCTAGAGCACTATTCACACCTTGTGGAGGATTTTTGTGGTTTCCAAGGAATTCCTCCTTGACCTTCATTTGGAGCCTCCTTCCAGATTTGTGTGTGTGTTTTGCCATGGTAAGAAATTCATTGCCTTAGAAAATTTTCATGCTTTTACCTCCATTTCTGCTCATTTTCCATATTTGGATGCCGCTTCAAGATGAAGTGGATTCCTCTTTGTCTTATGATATTTTTCGAGCTTTTTCCACTTTAAGAAAGAATTTGACTCTTGCCATTTCTCTGATCAAAAGCCTTCTTTTTTGACTTTCCGAATTCGGACAAATATTTTTTAGGAATGCTCTATCTTCAATGTCAGGACCTCTTCCTGTGATGAACTTGCCAAAAATAGACTTACTAAAAATAGTGAGTACTTCAAAACGCTAAAATTAGGGCAAATTAGGGTAGAATGATACTTGCTAAAAATATAAACTTACTAAAAATAGAAATTGCTAAAAATAGTAAGTTTGATTTTTGGCCAAATAAAGACAATTTGGATGTAGTGAAACTTACTCAAAATAGAAACTTACTCAAAATAGCAAGTTCTCATAATTTTCTCAAATTTCACGAGTAGCTTCCTTGAAGGGTCCTGATTTCAATGCAATGCTCAATTTTTCAAAACACCTAAGGAAAAGACCTTAAACCTAAGTCTAAAGGGCAAAGTCCTAAAATAGACCAAATGAGTACCAGACTAAGCCAAATTTTCTCAAACGACTTGTAGATTTGATCAATTTTCAGTAAAACACTTGCAGACTGGGGAGACCAAAGGGACTGCTACGAAAAGACCCAAAGAACCAAAACCAAAAGACCAAGAGTACCTAAAAAGTAAGGGGTCCCCATTCGCAATGGGGCGATGTGTGAAAATGTCACAATAGGTAGCATATATGCATCCATAAGACAAACATGTTGCAATAATAAAATGCCCCTAAACATAGGTAAATAAAAGGTGATAGTCACAAGACATAAAAATAACACATAAGGGATCCACTATTTGGGGTCAATGTTTGCATCAGATTAATCAGGTATATCAAGTATTAATTTTTGGAATTGACCTCATCTTCCGTAGGTAGTGAAATTACAAACACAATGGAAGAAGAGAATATAAGATGAACAAAAATTATCTTTTTGAGTCAACATGGAAGAGAAAAAAGATCTTAATTATTTGCATCGTTTGCAAGTAGACAACACAAAAGCACATTTACAACAAGGTCATATTTATGACATAACATATATACAACATATATAACAAGTGAGATACAAATAAATGAATGTTAAAAGAAGGTCAGTCCCTTTGTTTCCTTGTGCCAATGGAGCAAAAAGGATCATCCAAAGAGAGCTTAACACAACACAAAGACATATCTCCATGTTGGTGCAAACATCAAAGTAATGGCACAAATATGAGAAACATACCCTGTCAGCCTAGTAACAACAAATCTATCATGCGAGGGACAATTACAATGGGCGGGAAAGGGAGCATTGGAGGAAGCGGGCAGGGGAGGGTTTCGTCGGTAGATGATTTTGGTGTTGTTGATGAGGACGACGATGGCGATGGGGGAGACGATCCATTTTTCCCTGTCCTCTTTCCTATGTTCTGGCCTTTTCTCCCCGTTGTGGAATGAGGATTCTTTGCTGAGGGCTGATAGGACTTGTTGGTTTAGTTTGTGGAGATAGTGGCGGGGCACCTCTTTGCTATTTTTACGGCTGTGCTGCTTCTCACTCTTGACGGGTGCTGGATTCCTCTTGGGTTCATGTGGGCCGGTTTTTGGGTGGACGACTCTATCCCTCTTCCGGGGGTTTTTGTGGGTGTCGTCCCCTGTTCGGGCTTTCCACTTGGGTTGGTTTTCAGGAACCCCTTTCTTATTCTGAGGTTTTTTCTTTCGGTGAGAGCTTTGCGAGGGCTTTGGTTCTACGCCTTGTTGGAGGGTGGTTTGAGGTTGGTGGCCTTTTCTGGTTTCTTTCCTTGTTTTCTTTCTCATGGGTTGTCTGCTAAGCGGTCTATTGAGGTGACTGCAACTTCTATTGAGGTGGAGTTGGACTTGGTTGTTTTTCTCGTGAGTAGTTGTAGGGAAAGTTATAGGTTGGTTGCTTCCCTTTGGCCTTCTCTTTTGTCTTTTATTGTTATGGTTCTGGGAGCCATGCTAAAACCTAGTGTTTCTGGTTCAGGGAGCCGGTTAAATCCCTATGGGGTGGATTTTAGTAATTTTGGGAGATATATTGTATCCCATGTTTCTTTGGTTCAGATTAAGGTAAAGGGAGCCTATATAAAACCCTTTTTGTATCTCGTTTTGGGTTTTGTTCTTCCTCATGTGCCTCATGCTTATCTTGGACCTTGTTTTCTTGAGGGTTATTTTGACCTTCTTCGTGGCTCCATGGCTTGGTGCTTTATGATTTACTGTTTGCATCTTGGGGCTTCTCCAGCTTTTCCTATTGAGGTGGGCATGTCTTCCATGGAGGGGGAGATGGATGTGGCTAGAGGTGCTTTATCTTCTATCGAGGTGGATTCAGATGCTGTTGGTTATGCCTGGAGGATTCACATGTTCGAGTATTTTGGTGCAGAAGGTTTTTGGTACTTTCTTAAAGCCCTATCTGGTTTTGGGAGCCCTATAAAACCCACTCTAAAGGTTGAGGGAGCCTGGAAAAACCCTATGTATTTTTCTCTTTTTAGGGCCAGGCAATTTTCAAGGGCCCAGTTTGGCCAGTCTTTATTTTTGGTTAGGTGAAGGTTTTATTGATGTTCTCCTAATGTTTCTGCTATAGGTTAAGGGTGCCTGGGAAAACCCTGTTGGTTGGCTGAGGGTGCCAGTCAAACCCTTGTTCTCTATCTCTGAGATCTAGTTGTTTTTAGATCTGTTAGTTTGGCCAGCCTAATTTGTAGTGCTTGATCCTTTTTTTCTGGCTAGTGATTGGTTTAGTGTTGGCTGCTAGGTAGGCTTGATCTTTCTGTCTGCAGTGTCCCATTGTTGGTTCCGGATCCGTGAAAATACGAGGGTTTCGGGTCCCTTTAAAACCTGTTGTACGGGGTTTATGGTCCCCTCAAAACCTATTTATCCTAATAAAAAACACAACACAAAGACATACCAAGCTTCACATTACAAGGATCACATTGTATGCAATTAAATACACAAAAGAATCTATAGCACAACTGAGCTAGTCTAGCAAATCATCCACCTCCCAATCCAGCTCAACATCATTTAAAGATAGTAGACAAGATGCTAAATGATCCACAGCTAGTATAGTAGATGGAGCTATCGCTAGTGCCTAACACAAAGCATGGTCTAATGTTGTCTATGTGTGTTACTAGGAGCTAGAGTTAAAGGCTTTTAAAACCTTAAAGATAATTCATGATTAATTTCAACAACTTTATAAATATCATCAAAATCATTAGTACTCTTAATATTATTACTAAAATTATCATCAAAATTAATCACAATAGGAGATCTCGTATGCGAAGGAGATGAAGAAGAATAATCATTTTGCATTGACAACTTTAATATTTGGCAAGGGTGACCAAGATAAGGTGAACGTTGGGAAAAGAGGATCAAATTAACATTAGATTTCTTGGAAGAAGAATCATTTTTGAAGCAATCTCACAAGCTTTTGCATGATGTCTTTGTTGTCGTTCTCTCGCACTCTAATTTCATTTGTTATGACTCGAATCTTGTGTAGAAGAGGGTTGAGAATCACTTAATATTGGTTCCTTTTCTTTTCTTTCTCTAGGAACATGAGGAATAGAAGAAATAACGCAAGGTTGAGACATTGAAAATGTTGGGCACTTCTCTCTTTTTCCATTTTAGTATTTAGGAGGTGGAATTGCAAAATAGATATGAGGAATAGGAGTAGGAACAAGTTATTTCTACATCCATAGATGAAGAATCATTAGGAAGAGAGTTGAAGTGGACACCGAATTTTTACTTTAAGGCCGATATCCTATTGGCTTTCAACTCTTGATAGGATAGGAAGAGGACATCTTGACAAGGTTTCGAAGGTTGAGGCTTTTTAGGCTAAAATCAATCATGGGTGAAGTTTCTACAATTGTCTAAGGATTAATAAAGACTATGATTGATTATTATAGCTTTCCCATTGCAAGAGAACTTCAAATACTTACAAATTTGGTTTGAGGTAGGGGTAATGACAAAGGTAACATCTAAGCATTTAGTAGCAACAACAATAGTAAGGGTGATGGAACCTATAGTGGGATAAGTTTAACCATCATGCGCCTTAATCACAACATTAGATTTAACATACATATCTTAATAAAATTGTTGTGTATAGAGATGCGCTTCTATAATAACATTCACCATACATATTAGATCAATGAACACTCTAGCCGGTGAAAGATTGTATTTAATTTTCACAATAATATATAATGATCCAAACATAGTTCTAAAATATCTCTTGAGCCAAAGGTAATGCAATATTAACACTTAGGCTTTGGTTTGTCAATCATATTCACAATAATGTTGGCTTCATTAGATATATCATCAATAGCTATAAAGCCTCTATTAGTATGCTCAACAACATTGGTAGAATGGGAAGGCAAAGGATTGATCAATATTTTTCCAAATTATGATTAGGAGGTGCCACGTATTTATTTACTTTATTATCCACACCATATATCACTATAGTATTAGAATCAATAAGAACTTGAATTTCTCATGCATTTAAACATATGTATTTCTCAGTATTGGAAAAATAATTTTGGATAAAAAAGGTGGAAAATGCTTAGAAGTATCTATAGTATGGACATGAGGAAGCTTCATCACATTATTATTAATCAATTGAAGGATAATTCTATGCAAAGATTTTAGAAAAGGAGTGAAGTTGCGATGCTTGAATTTTGAAGAAAAGTGAGCTACAATGGGGGTTGTTGTGGATGTCACTTGAGAATCGATATGATTAGAAGAATTGTTGTTGTTGATTTTGATAAAGTTCTTATTTTGCTTTCTAATGTTTGAAATATTTGGTGAGTATTTTCATTGCTATCAACTGGAAGCAAAAATGAAGAATTGAAGATATTTATGAAGTGGTGTGCACGATTGTGTGAAAGATGCAGCTTTAAAAAATAAAATCTTATCTCTAATGTCTTTTTACAGATCATTAATGAAAATCCTTTAAATATCACCATCAGGCACATGATAAGCAATTTTTGCATACAAGTGTTTATATCAACCAATGAAATCAATTATTGTTTCCTTAGCACCTTGTTTACAATGCACTAAATTGGTCAAAGTTACATATGGCCCAATATTATTTTAAAAGGGTTGAATGAATGCATCAGATAATTGTTGAAAAGTATCAATTGAATAAGTAGGCAAGGAGCACAACCATTCCAAAGATTTACCTCTTAAGGAATGAGGGAATAGTTTTGCAAGGAATCTTTGGTCATAGTGGAAATCACTATACAAAGTAGAAAATATTTCTAGATGAGTGTGGGGGTCACCTTGTCAATTATACTTCTCCAAATGGGGAACCTCAATATGTTGTGGAAGAGAAGTATGAAGGATGTCAATGGAATGTGGGGTAGTAGATAGGAATGGTGGATTTGGGTTGTAGTCAATTGTTTTTTGTAAAGATGAACCATTTTGCATCAAATAACCTGTGATGCCTTTGGTGGATGAATTGGATTGCGAAAGGTTGGATTGTGATAAAGCATTTGAATGTGTAGTATGAGAGATAGGTGGAACATCGTGATAGGTAGGTGGAGGAGATGATTTAGAAACAAATAGGAGATTGGTTGAAGGTGGACTATAAGCATATTGGTGAATAGAATTCCCCTACTGCTAACATGTGTAGCATTAAAATTTTGTTCAGCGGTAGCCATGATGGAAGAAGTATATGTAGGCACATTAGGTAGAGATGTTGGAACAAGCATGTAAATTTAACTTACTTTGGAGGAGTGGAATGTCCAAGAATCTCAACAGAACTAGCCAATTTCATAGTAATTTCATCCACTATGTGAGCTATACCACGTAAAACATTTATGCCATGTTCATCATTTTGAATTAACCTGCTTAAGCCTTCGATAAAGATAATTGCCTCTCCACCCAAGTATTCTCAACCCACAAATTATTGACGATCTTCTAATTTCTTATCAACCTTCCCTAATTTCTCAAACTTCAAACTTGTCTTTAAATTTGCATATGTATTAAAATTTTTTTCATGTATGCCTTGTACAACATTGATGTCTTTATTTATCTTTCTCTTCAAAGATGCTTGCACCATGTCCAAGGAACCCAATTTATTTTTCTGCTAAAAGGAGGTCAATTTCTATTGCTTTTATTTTAAAAAAAAAACTTGACTAATAATCATATATCTCTTTGTTTTCTTTCACCAAAAGTATTCTATACTTAGCAGTATTAAGTCCCTTTTGAAGTACAAAATTTCTTTGCAACTCTTAAAAATATGCATATCTTTATCTCTCAAAATGTATGTACCTTTTGGCTCTTCAAGATCCATTTTCACCATCTCTTTTAAGAGTTGTAATTGTTTAACACATTTTTCATCTTTATTTCTCCAAGTTTTTGTTCAAGATAATGTTTCCGACCTTTTAGTTTTTGATTTTAGCGCGTCATAATTTGATTTTTGGTTTGCCAACCTTTGATTGCCTAATCGGCCCTTTTCCTAAATTCAAAACTAAGTCCTTCCCCCCACTTTTAGTTCTTAAAACATCCGATCGACCGATTCCTTGAAATATTTAGACATTAGCAGTGTTCAAATTTGTTTTAAGGCTCTAGCCCCTTTCTAGTTGACGAATCGCAACTCATTGGAACACAATCACTCACAAGTATGTGGTTCCCAAGTTCTGTTTTTCTTTGATTACCTGACATCCCATGTAGGTGAGTCATAGTAGTCAGTAAAGGGTCTTCACTTGTCTTTGTTATCGGCCAATTGCACTATTTAGGAACTTATGCACACACTTCAAATGGTTCTATAGTTCCAATCTTTAACGATGGCCTAACAACTAACAAATCCTATTTTTAAGGCATGTTTCGAGCCATGAAATCAGCAAACATAAAGCATTAATGAGATGTAAATGCACAAATCAAATCAAATTATGGGAAAAGTATTGGTTCTCTTTACGAAGAGAATGTCAGCTCATTTTTGCAAGTTGGACAATATGATGCATCGTCCTAAGCATGCAAGTCTTAAATGCTCTATGCATGTATAGTTTTTTTTTTTTTTTAATAAAAGTGGATTATTCCACTAAACTTTTTTATTAATATTTTTTATTTTTTACACAGGATTCAAAGAGCATACCGGAGGAAAGAACCTTGGGAAGAAAACCTCTAGTCACAGTTCATAAAATAAACCTATAGTATCTGACAGATTAGTTTATGCACCCCGCCCAAAACCACATACAAAATGCGGTCACAACACATATAATATGAGTTTTGCATAGAGCCCATATGACAATTTGCCAAAAAAACCCATTGGATAATTTTCAAATACAAACTCCACAGCTGCTACCAATGGAAGAAGACAAAATTTTCCAAAGCACTGTGCCAAATCCAATGAGCCAAAAACCTTCCTGCCAAAAAAGAAAGCATCAAAAAACCTTTGGAAAAACACTATTGTATCAAATACCATGAGCTCGAACTCTCCTCTAGACAACGAACATGAATACTTGAAATGAAAGGGGAAAGCGGGAATAATTATCATCATAAAATTTTACATCAACATTACTCAAGAAAATCATATAACTATTGCTGCAAACCTTCCCATAACCTAGAAGGAATTTCCTCAAATCCCACCTCTCGCTGATTAGCATTGCTATCAATGGCTAAATTTGCCAAATAATCCGTAATCTTATTAACTTCTCTATAACAATGGGATACCAAGAAAGATTCAAACAATTCTAATTTTTGTAAAATGGGATCAAGTATATACTGCAAATTCCAACAATTCGATTTCTTTTTCATAACACATTGAATAATCACCATAGAATCTCCTTCAATTATTAAGTCCTCAATTCCCAAAGAGATTGCCATATCCAATCCAAAAGACAAAGCATGAAATTCAGCATAATTCTTAGTTTTAAAACCAATAGCATGACACTTAGCTTGAATAAAATTTGCATTGTGATCATAAATTACCATGCCTACCCCAGCCGACCCAGGGTTACCACAAGAGGCCCCATCAAAATTTAGATTAAAGTGCCCCTGCGGAGGAGGTTTCCATCTAGCAGAGCATCTCTTACCTATTGCATCATTCTTTTTTAAAATTGAACCATGAGAGGGTAAAACTGACAGCAGCTTCCAAACTCTAGTAACTCTACTATCCTAGTGCGAAAAAGAAGTAAGATTTTCCAAATTCTTATAAATAAATGACAAAGCAACCTCAGAGATTGAAGACTCAATTTTTAATAGAACCTCAGACACAGGAGACCTTGTTTTTTTAAATATCCTGTTGTTTCTCTCTAGCCAAACATTCCAAATCACAATAGATGGAGATATGATCCAAAGGCATGCATAAAAAGATGAGGCAAACATAAAGGGCCAAGATCGGAAATGGGAAATGAGATCCTTACCAATAACAAAGGATATATTTAACTTCTCAAACAACCACTGCCAACATTCATAAGCATAATCACAATGTAGGAATAGGTGTGAAGAAGATTCTAAATTTTTGTTACAAAGGACACAAGGGAAAACAACAGTAATACCAAGTCTGTCTAGTCTCATACCTGTAAGGACTCTGTCCTGAACTGCCAACCAAGAAAAGGCTCTAGCTTTAGGAAGACAAGCCGAATGCCAAAACAACTTATAAGGCCAAGATGATAAATCTTTAGCAACCATAAGAGAGTGTAACCATCTTTAACAGTGTACTTACCAGAAATATTCTTTGTCCAAATAAGTTCATCCTTAGAATCAGAAAGAAATACAATTCTATCCCCCAAAATCTTCTCAAAATCTAATTTCACGCTTTGATCAACATCTAAGAAATCAATTGATTTCCATCTAGCTAGCTTAAGGGGTCCACTAGTCACAATTTCAAAATAATCTGCTACAAAAACACCCCAAAGGGAGGAAAGAATAGTGATCAGAGGAGACCAATCCCTAATATTCACCAAAGGTGTGTGTCCATTCCATACTTCATCCCAGAATCTGACCTTTTTACCATTATGAACAATCCATGAGAGATGAGGCAAAATAACTGATCTACATTTACAAAGGAAATTCCAAATAGCAGAACCCGAAGGCAAATTTGAGACTTTAAAAATGTACTCTCTTGGTCCATTATTTAAATATTTGGCAAACATAATCTGTGCCCATAAGGAGCTAGGCTTGTCATATAATTTTCAAACCAACTTAGCACCTAAGGCTAAATTTTGATTTTCCAGACTCTGAATTCCTGTTCCCCCAAGTTCCTTAGGCAAACATACCTTATCCCATGCAACTAAAGGGAGTTTCTTCTTACCATCTTTATTATTGTTCCAAAGAAAATCTCTAAGAGTATCCTGTAAACTAACAATAGCTGCTTTTGGAGACTTCAAAACAGACATGAGATATATGGGAACAACATTCAAAACAGACTCGATGAGAACAATTTTACCCGCCAAAGTTAACCATCTATGATTCCATGAGAGAATTTTTTAAAAAATGACCGAAATAATCTTATCCCAAAAACCAATCTTATCCTGTTTAACAAAGAAAGAAATCCCAAGGTAAGTACATGGAAGATTTCCAGTCTCAAATCCCCAAAAGGATTGCAACCTATGCTGAACCAGTTGTGATGTATTAAGGAAAAAAATCTTTGATTTATCACCATTCACTTTCTGACCAGAAAACGATACATAATTTTGCATTTTTCTTTTAAACACTTTTGTCTCTACTAAAGAAGCATGTCCAAACAATAGAGTATCATCTGCAAAGAGACAATGAGAAATACTTTGGGGAATATTCTGAATCCTTATACCCTTCCAAAGCCCCCCACTTTAGCAGCCCTAATAGCCCAACTAAAGGTTTCAGCTGGGAGAATAAACAAAAAGGGAGAAAGGGGATCTCCCTGTCTCAAACCCCTAGAGGAAGTGAAAAAACCACAAGGACAACCATTAATTAAAACTGAGAATCTTGCAGAAGAAATACATGCACGAATCCATTTGACCTAGGCTTGGGAAAAACCTAACTTCTCAAGAACAACACATAAAGCCCCCCCACTCTACTCTATCATAAGCCTTCATCATGCCTAGTTTAAGTATCATGGTCGGGGTTCTTTGGGTGGAAATAGAATGCAGCACCTCATATGCTACAATTGCACCCTCTGTTGTCTCCCTTCCGGGAACAAAACCACCTTGCTCCAATGAAATGATCCTAGGTAGAATTTTTGCCAACCTAAGGGAAATTGCCTTCGTAAATATCTTATACAAAGTGTTACATAAAGCAATGGAGCGGAAGTCAGCAAAAGTCTTAGTATCCTCTTTTTTAGGAATAGTTGCAATCATTGTAGTATTAAGTTCTTTTAAAATAGACCTATTTCTCCTCGCTTCCTCGAGAGCCAATAAAACATCATTTCCCACAAAATCCCAACATTTCTGAAAAAATAAAGGAGTAAAACCATTTGGTCTCGGAGCTTTATCTCAATTCATGTCAAAGACAACACTCTTAACTTCTTCTAAGGAAAAGGGAGACATCAACATCTTATTGTCTTCCAAAGATACTAAAGGAGGAATATTAGATATAATATCATTGTTGAGATTTCCATTTTCCGAAGATAATAATGACTTAAAAAACCAAACTGCCTCTGAAGCAATCCTCTGGCTTTGTCAACAAATTCCCATTCTGACACTGAATACAAGATATTCTATTCTTACATCTTTTAATCTTAGTTGAAGAATGAAAAAAAATTGTGTTCCTGTCACCATTTGAAAGCCATAACTCTCTAGATTTCTGTCTCCAATAGATTTCCTCTCTAGCTAACACCTCCTCAAGCTTTAATTTTAGTGACTTCAATTCATCAAAAACTTGTGGCACCATACCATGTTGAAGCACATGAGTATTAAGACACTCATCATATCTTAAATCATTTGTTTCTCCTGAAAAATGTTCTTAAAATGCGAAATATTCCATTCCCTAATATTCAATTTCAAATAACTTAACTTCTTAGCAATCTGAAACATACGGGACCCAGAACAAAAAGGAGCAGAATTCCACCATTTCATAAATAGAGGCAAAATGGAAGAATCCCTAAACCACATGGGCTCAAATTTAAATGGAGACTTAAAAGAAGTCTTATCCTCAATAACTGAAAGGGAAATTGGAAAATGATTAGAACCCGAGACTGGTAGAATAAAGGAAAAGAATTCAAAATTTGAATCAATCCAATTCTCAGATAACAAAAACCGATCTAATCTCTCAGCAATCTGAGAAAAATCCCTTCTCATGTTTGTCCATGTGAAAACTCCAGTTTGAGACTTACAATCAAAAAGGCTCATATGAGAAATGAAATCCCCAAAGTCATCCATAATCCTTTTATTAGGGAAAACACCTCCTCTTTTCTCATCTAAATCAGTGATAGCATTAAAATCACCCCCGAAGATAATAAAGGAACCATTTTTTAAGGGAGAAGAAATCCTCTTTAATTCACCCCATAACTTACTCTTCCCTTGAATACTTGACGGAGCATAAATGTTAAAAAGCCAGAATTTAACCTTCGAAATCTTGCTTATAACTAAAGCCAACATCCAATTTGTAGTAGATGCCACTAACTGTACCTCAATATTATAATTATTCCAAAGCAGTGCCAAACCTCCTGAAGCACCACAAGTTGGAGAAGAAAGAAAATTCCACCTTCTCCAAGATGAAAAAACCAAATCAGCAGACTCCTTTGACAACTTTGTTTCTTGCAACATAAAAATATCACACTTAATTAAGTCCATTTGGGACTTAATTAAGCGTCTCTTGTTAGGGGCATTTAAGCCCCTAACATTCCAAGAAATAATTCTCATTGTCCTCGAGGGGAGGTTGAAGCTTCCCTCTTCCCATTAATTGGAGAATTTTTGCTTTCCCCAAAGCAACCTTGCAAATTACGTTTCACAGCCCCAGATCTTGTCATAGGAGGACTAGTCACAAATCTTTTACTCCTCTTTCTTTTTACACTTATTGGAGTTAGGCATGTTTTCTTAGGCCTACCAAAAGAGACCGAATGCCTCCCTTGCCTACCAGCAGGAGAAAGGGACAAAGTCTTTTGAATTCCAGCATCAATTTCCATTTGAGTCTTAAGATTATTTGGAGGCCTACCTCTCCTAGGAGAAACCACCGATGGTGAAAAAACCGGAGTTGTTTGGACAATTGGTAAACTCTTGCATGACTTTGGAGAAGCCAGGATAAATGGATTATCTTCAAAACCCAACTCTGTTGTAGCCAAAACCACAAAAGGATTAGCAGATGCAGAAATTGGAAGGGTCGAGTTTGTACCCCCCAAATCATTCTCGATCAAACAAACAACTCTATCAGTAATACCCTCATCCATTTGATGTGCATGATTGTTAAAAATGTCATTTACTTGCTGAACCAGATTCTCATCTGGCATAATAACAGGGACAACCTCTGATGGATTACTATTCCCTAAGGAAGATTCATTAGCCATATTAATTTCAACATTCAGAGGGGAATTATTAGACACCAAATTCTTAATTTTCTGAACTAAAGAAGCATCATTAGGAAAACCTATGGCAGGTACCTGTTTAATAGTTTCCCTATCAACCACTGCATTTTTATCTAAATTCACATTCTTTGAAGAATCGAAAACCTCCTTTTGAGTGCATGAAGACAAATTGTCGCCCTTACCCTTTGTGTGATTATATGGCATCTTAGGGCAATCTATCATCAATGGATGATCTACTCCATTTATCGAGGGATAACCATCCACTATACCCCTGTTATTAGAAAATGTCTTCAGTAAAGATGAAAGTGAGACCGAACCCGAAGTGTGAACATTGGGTTTCCCGGAACTACGACAGAATGAATTATTTTCAAGATTAATGTGACCTGTTTCTACCAATTTATGCGAAGAGACATTTCCACATCCTTCAACCAAAGGTCTTGCCGACAAACTATCTTTATTAAGGGATTTAGGGACAGAGCCAACAATCTGCTGGTTTTTCTTAAAATCCATAAGTAACGGAGCATCCAAAAGTAAAGGAGACTTAAGAAGCTCCGTATCTAATTTCTCAATTGACTGGTGCCAAATACCATCATGAGACTTGATATTACAAGTACGGGGGCAAACATTGTTAGGGTTAATAAGAACACAAGTTTTTACTAGAACCTCCCCATCCACAAAGTCCATTTTAGATGTTAAAAAAATTCCAATAGTATTTCCAATTTTCTCAAGAACATCTGGATCCATAAATTCAAAAGGAATTTTAGGTAAACCAAACCGGAAAGGAATAAGTTTCGAACTAGACCAAGAAGGAACAAAAAAAGGTTTCCAAGCCGCAATTGAAATTAAATGTTCTCCAAACCAATGATGCGAAGTTCTTAATACCTCATCTCTGAAAGGAGGAGAACCAAAGGCAATAATAAAAGCATTCGTAGACAATAATTGAAAATAATGCATATCCCCCCATCTTTTTTGCAATTTATGATAAAACTTTAACAAACTAATTTGATCATCCCAAATTTCCCCAGAAATAGCATTCGTATGCAAACAGTTCGCTTTTTTATCAACATAGGAACCCAAAAGATCAATACAAGGGATAGGAGCCCAAACTTGTGATGAAGAAACCCTTGGCAGAATAGGATTAGAAGGTATCTTACTTACCTTTTCCGGACTAGCTTCCTTGAGGTTCACATTTACCTTATTTCCCACTTGCTGTGAAGAAACAAAAACCCTAGCCGCAGTCTTCTTATTTGCCAAGCCAACAACCCTAGCAAAAGTTTGCTGATTGCCCAGATCCAAAGACCATTTCCTTGAAAAGCCTTTGAATTGCTTCTCAGAATTCCCTTGATTCGCACTATTTTTAAAACGCCCTTGAGTGAATTTCCTTCCATTGTTATTTTGCCTCCATGCCACACTTCATCTGTTCCCAAAGAAGCCTTGAAAGTATTTTGAAGCTGGCCGAAAAACCTTGTTATTTCCGCGCCGGTTTACTTGTATCGCCATGTCCTTCCATCTGCCGTTCGTGTAGACCCACTGCGGAACATGAGGCGGGTCTTCCCAGCCCACATCCGCCCATGAACCCAAATGTCCTCTATCAGCCATATCCGATCACTGTATTAACAACAATAAACTCTTGATCTTATAGATTGCGACCTCTATTTTCAATGACTGAAACTGTGGTCTTCAAACCCTTTGGACTGCTATGAACAAATAGTGAACTACGATCCTCCTGATGCCATTAAACATAATTTGTACCCTCAATACTTTGCTTCCATATTGCAGACCTTCAGGTGGTGTTGACTACCTCTAGGTTGGGGCGGGTTCCAGGTGTCTAGCTTCGGATCTACACTCAGAATAAGATTGCAACTCAGATCTGCAATGGATGGAGTATTTGCTGTCCTAATCTGTTTCTTCACAGTGTCAAGATGACTGTATCTCCTAAAGATGGTGCTGGATTGTTGGGATCTACTAACTCAGCTGGATTCGCAGAAGTATTGTAATCGATCTGAACGCCAAGGTTGCCCTTCCGATTCCCACACTCTGTTTATGCGAAAAATTAACTCAGATCTAAGATCTGTAATCGAAGAATAAATTGAACGATGTTGCAGAGGGCAAAGGAAGGCAGCATCGGGCAGAAGCAGGTGCAAATTGTCCCCTCTCAGTCGGCTGTTCCTTGAATGATGATGGAAAGTGGCTTCAATCTATTGCAATTCGTTCTTTAATGCCGGGACAAAATCTCCTTAAATGCCTGCTACAACTCACTCTAGGTCTGATAGTAAGGTTGCTTCAATGTCTGCTACAATTCGCACCAAGGCCGCTGATAATTTTGCCCACAATCTACTTCAAAATCTGATATATGACGCCTAGTTGAAATGATGAAGTGCGAAGCAATATCCTCAATGGTGATGTCTTCAATATGTAGATTCGAACCCCTCCAAGAGTCGCCCCTGCTGCTGTCAAGAAGTCTGATTCCAAATGTAATCTGCTGACTAGTGCCCTGAATGTTCCCCCATATTGATCGGTTCCAAGCAGTCATATGCATCTATCAATGAAAATCGAAGGTCTCAAGGGCCACGGACCTACCTCAGATCGGATTCACCGAAGTATTAAGATGGACACCAAATCACCCTCCAAACTGTCCCCAAAGCATCGCCTCTCCCTCCTATGATTTTTGGAACCAACACAAGTCAAAATCGATGCACAATCTTACATGTTTATACTATGCATGTATAAAGTTACCACTGTTGGCTGAAATTTTATTGTGTATTCTGGGTGGCGAATAGAAAGCAGTTTGAAAGATTATGTCAATGGTGAATTTATAGGTGCATGAAAACTTGGTTTGAGACAAGATTCTTCTTTCTTCCCTGTTACTTCGGTAAATATTTAGGGCTTCGCGAGTTAAATTAGGAAGAGGTCTTAGTTGCTACGCTCATGAATTCATATCTCTATCCCGCTCTACATTTTTTTATCAATTAACCCAATTCCCACTATAGTTATAGAAACCCTAGCCTGTCTTCTCCTATGTAGAATGAAACTCAAAATGTTTGCTATTATAGACAGTACCTTAGATGAGGTGAGATACCAAGGATTATGTTCCTTTGTCAGCATTCACAAACACTCACACCCAAGGAAACAAAGGTAATTTGCAGCAAGGAAGCCCAAGCGGAATGCCTCCTTCCTTGCCTTCACCTACCTCTGCTTTATCACCAACCCTTTGTTTTGACACCGTCCTTTGTTTCAAGTAGTATGGGCAGTGGTGATGTTGATTCCTTTTGGCAATCTGAAGGTACACCTAATTAAGCGCAGGAGATTGTTCATAATTGGGCCTTTGATTGTTCCCAGGATACGCATGGGAGTTTGGGTTTGCGTGGGTGCTTGGATGACCACGACACCCACTCTGACTGGCCTCTTTCTAATGTGCCATGCTCTCCTTGTGCGGGGCAGACTTCACTCTCTGTGCATGATGAGCAGTCTACAATGAAGTGGCCTACTACGCCTTGTCCCAGGCCAAGGCAAGAGCACGATGTTGAGGATTAGGGGAGGCACAACGGTGTGGTTAATGCTCCTCATGCCTCACGTAAGGAATACTTAGCACTTTTTTCTCCTTCTACAGACCTCCCAACACAATTCGTGCCCGAACAAAATTCGTAGGCACTTAGAAATTTGTCTATGCCCATTATTGTGCAAAGGGGCAGCGATAGTAATCTCCTTATGCCAAGGTCTGTAAATGATCTTCAGCAGACAGGTTCTATTAATAATAGAGAACATTTTAATGATACTATGCAAGGGTCACATAATATTGGGAGGTCAAATGTGCAGTATAAAACTAAGGATTTAATTATTCAATTGAGGAGATCTACCAGAGAGCATCGTCCTCCATCAAAATTTTCAGATTATGACCTTTTGTTTTCTGAAGAAACTACTTCTGAATTGTTAGTCTCTGATCAGGTAGAGCCAACGAATTTTAGGGATGCTTGCCAAGACTTTAATTTTGATAAATGGATGGCAGCGATGCAAGAAGAAATTGATTCGTTAAAGATGAATCATACCTGGGATCTAGTTAAGCTCCCGCCCAGTTGAAAGCCCTTGGAGAATCAATGGGTTTACAGATTGAAAGAAGAAGAGGGAGGCAGGAAACCATTTCGTGTGAGACTAGTTGTCAAGGGGTATGGTCAGTAGAAAGGCATCGATTTTGATGAATTTTTTTTGCCAATTGTGAGAATGACTACAATCCGGGCAGTTTTGGAATTGGTAGTTGTGTGGGCTCTTGAGCTTGAACAACTTGATGTAAAAATTGCATTTCTTCATGGGGATGTGGACGAAGAATTGTATATGGAGCATCCTGAAGGCTTTATTAAACAAGGGCAAGAACACTTATATTGCAAATTGAAATGAAGTTTGTATGGGCTCAAACAAGCCCCAAGGCAGTGGTACCTCAAGTTTGATCGGTTCATGGCTGAGCATAAGTTCGTTTGTTGTGAATTTGACCCTTGCGTTTACTACAAGAAGCTTGATAATGGTGAATTTTTTCTATAATTGCTTTATGTTGATGACATGTTAGTCATAGGTTCCAGCATGAATGTAGTTCGTAATTTGAAGCTACTTCTAGCTCAGCGTTTTGCAATGAAGGATTTAGGGGCAGCGAAAAGAATACTTGGCCTCGATATAATTTGGGATAGATAGAAAAAAAAACTCAAATTGTCTCAAAAAAAATATGTTCTCAAAGTTTTGGACAAGTTTAGAATGAAGGATGCCAAGGCAATTGACACTCCGTTAGCTTATCATTTTCGTTTATCCTCTGCTATGTGTCCCAAGACACGAAGAACAGGATTTCATGAAAAACATTCCCTATTGTTCAACAGTTGGCAATCTCATGTGTGCCTTGGTCTCCACTCGTCCGAATGTTGCTCATCTAGTGGGAGTTGTGAGTAGATTCATGAGCAATCCCAATAAATCTCATTGGGAGGCGGTCAAGTGGATATTAAGGTATCTTAAAGATACTTCAGATTATGTTTTGTGTTTTGGAGTGAATAATGTACAATTACAAGGTTTTACTGATTCTGATTTCGTCGGAGATTTAGACAAACACATATCAACTACTAGTTATGCTTTCATATTTGTTGGAGCTGCTATTAGTTGGGTTTCTAGGTTGCAACATATAGTTGCTCTTTCTTCCGTAGAGGCTGAATAGATGTCTCTCTCTGAAGGTGCTAAGGAAATGGTTTGGTTACAACAATTGTTTAATGATTTGAGGTGTCAGCAAAGCGATTGGGTTCTGTTTTGTGATAGTCGCAGCACTATTTTTATAGCGAACAACTAGGTTGCCGGTTCGGGTTCGGGTTCGAAGAACCGGTATGGCAAAATTTTGAAAAGGGGTTTGAGTTCGTTTGGGTTCGCTAGTACAAAAACATGTAAATTATATATATATATATATGCAACCTATAAGTATGAATTAAGATTAGCATGTCACATAGCATCATATAAACAACAAAACCAACATAAACTTGTAATCATAGCATCATGATCATACCATAACAACATCATATACATCAAGTTTAATATCAAAATGATAAAATATTCAAGTATCATTGTTTCAACTTTCAACAATTTAAAGTTTGATCATCAAATGGATTCTCTAGTTCGTCATCCTCATTCTCCTCCTCCTCATCATTGACATTGACATTAGATGAATCAATGCCAATGCCAATGACACTTGAACTTGCACTTTAAGTTTACTCGCTATTTGAGTCATCAAATGCAACAAGCTGAGAAGTGAATTTATCCAAATTAGTATGTTTTGGCTCCATATCCGACATCTTCGTTTCCCCTTGCTTGTAGTCATGTTGCTTGTGTGAAATGAGCGAAGTTAATGTTTTAAAACTCACTTTTAGGGTCATTTTAATTTTTTATATGGTGGAATTAAAAAAAAAATTAAATTTTGCAAAAAAAAAATCCATTTTTGGGCTGTCAGACCCTTGGGTTCAACTTGGGTCCTTTTGGGTTCGACTCTGGGTCCTCTTGGATTCGCCCTGGTTCGAACCAGGCGTGTGAACCACAAACCCTGTCCGAACCACAAGCGAACCGGACCCGAACCCGAACTAGGACCGTACCGGACCAGTACCAGGGGTCTAGGGGGGCGAACTTGGTAACTCAGGGGAACAATCATTCATCTCAT
This sequence comes from Cryptomeria japonica, assembly GCF_030272615.1. Taxonomy (NCBI): domain Eukaryota; kingdom Viridiplantae; phylum Streptophyta; class Pinopsida; order Cupressales; family Cupressaceae; genus Cryptomeria; species Cryptomeria japonica. The sequence continues at coordinate 52,193,540 of NC_081407.1, read as the reverse complement.
TGTCGCTCGAAGCATATTGACATACATGTTCATTACATTCGTCATGTGGTTGAAGAGGGCAAGTTACGAGTTGCAAAAATTGACATAAAGGTCAATCCAGCTGGTGTCTTGACGAAAGTTGTTTCCAAAGAGAAGTTCGACTTCTGTAGGGCTTCTCTTGGCATGGTTAAGAAGTGACAGTAAGATTTGAGTGGGGGAATTATTTCTAAGCAGCGTTCGGTTGAACTTCAAGTGAGAGATTGTTGATAAAATGAAGCCCAACTGTTTTTCCTTCCAATGGTGGCTTTTGGCTTTCTGTTTGAAGGCTTTTTCTTTGTGTATATATTTCCAGCTAAGGATGCTCATTGTATGTTTTTGATAGAGATTAATAAAAGATTTCCCTGCTCTTGAATGTGGATATAAGCAATTTTGCCAATCCACTATAATACCGTGTCAATCATTTGTGTTTGTTTTTCTTTCTGCATTTATCTGCAGTTTAATCTTTCGCAATTCTCATCACCTATCTCACCATGCAGCTACTTTTTGGAACCCATTGGATTACTGACATGTTGCCATGAAGATCACGTCGTTCAACTTCTATCGTGGAGTAAACCTTGAAATATCTACCCATTGTGATACCCATTTTTGCAAAAGATTAAAATTGAAAAATTAACCTAGGAAATCTTGCGCTAAAGGATTATTTTTCCTACCAGCAGCCCTCACTAATCTGTCGAATTGGTGTAAAAAGGGTGGATCTCGGTGCCTGAACACTGATATAGGAATTCTATTCTAGGCTCTAGTCATTCTTTAGAGTTAGAATAGCCGACTTCTAATAGATAAATTCTTCTACAAAACTAGACAAATCAAAGTATGTTCTTTGCCAGTTGTTTTTCGTAATTACATTAAAATATTTCTCATCCCGCTTCTCCACTGAAAAGTTGATAATTTCTTCATCATAGCTCTAATGTTTCTAGTTGCTGTATCAAAGTCCATGATAAATCTGGATAAGAGAGAAACTTATGAAAGAAAGAATGAACTTCGGCCTTGCTGGTGGTTAAGGACAATTTTTTAATAGTTTTTACTCAACCCGGATGAATTTTTGTTCCTTCCATTGACAGGATAGGCAGGGTTCAGAAGCTTTCCTTCAGTCTTACTAAAAACTGGTATCTTTGGATTAACAAAATTCCCTTGAAATTTGAAGTGTTCAAGTATTATAATCACATGATCACTTTTTTATGTTGGCCCCACTGGATCAAATCAATGCCCTGTTGTTTAATGTGCCATTCTCAATGTCACAAGCGATTACATTAATGTTATATTCTTAAAGTTATAGTTATGTGCTATACTTAAAGTTATAGTTTGCAAATTCAGCGAGTATTCATCGAGTTCTACAATTTTTTTAATTTTTATCAAACTACTCTAAAAACAGTTCACTGATTTGAGGTGCCGAGTTTTGAGTGCGATGAAATAGAGAAGATCTGAAAAATTCAACGGACATTGTTCTTTGTCTTTTGAAAAATTATGAAAATGTCATGATCATGAAATTCTGCGGGGTTTTGAAGGATCTATTCAAATGCTATAAGACCTTTGTAAGAGGCACCGTCGCTTGATTCTGTTGGGACCATTGCCCTCACACTCACCAAACTCATTGATATATTTTAAAATTACATTTTATATATAACTTAAATTTTCTTTTTAAATTTAAATATTTTTAAATTATCAAGTTTGAGCAAGTGTCTAATTTTTCATATGCCAAGTTTTAGGCAAGTCTAATATTGTGATTAATGCTTAAAACTAAAATGTCATCCAGACATTTACAATCATTGTGAATTCAAGAGTTATCCTGGATGAATAATCAGTCTTTGTATAGTCTTTAAAAGATTTATCTATTGTTTAGACCTCGTACATGAAATGTTCCATTCTCGAAACTAAAGTGTCACATTTACATGATTTACTCTCATTATAATGTTGAAGTTGCATTTTACATTTCATATTGTTTCATATTCTGCCCTAGTTTGGCATTGTGTGTAAGTAATTTTCTGTATGTAGAGAAGCTATTGTTGTAAAATACAAGTGGTCGTTCCTAAAGAAAAAGTTCTTGAAGAAGTGTGCTGTTTGTGAAGAGAAGGCTGTCGAAAATAAAAATGTGAGCATATGTAAAGATGTTAATTCCTATTGTCCCATTTCTCTAGTTTTTTACTTCCCTTTTTTATCTGTAGAAATTGTTACTTGTTATAAATAATTTTTAGTTCATCTTGATGCCTTTTGTCCTCACCTATTTTAAGACACTTTATCCTACTCAATTTTTACTGGTAATAAAAGTTCATTGAAACGTAAAGTTGTGCCAAAGATCTTATGAAGAGTATTCTTTAATGAAATATTTTATAAATTTGATTATTAAGAGTGTTTACCTAACCATTTAGAAGACTAGAAGGGTGAAATTAGAATTATTATAACTTATAAGAGATGTTTGACATAATTTAAGACATTTTTCAAGAAGTTATTTGAAAGATTCTCTTGTGTTATTCTCAAAGATTTAAGTTGACTGAAGTAATAGTGCCTAAATGTTTTATTTACCTTGACCTTATCAAATAGATAGCCAAAATGTATAATCCTACAAGCATATGGAAGGAAGTTACTATGGATAAATAATCGTTTCCATCTTTCACCTTAGGCACAATGTAAATGACACATTAAATTCTTAAATATTACGTAAGTACAAGAAAAATTAATGAAGCTATAGTGTGAAAAAGTTGTTTCATTTAAAAAACAGTGAGGTGGAACAAGAGTTGGAGTTGATCCTTAGTTTTGAATTTAAGGCCCTATATGTGGGAACATTTGAAGGCTACTTTTAAGGGTTCTTGCCAAGCTATTTGTCAACTCATACGCATTGACTACCAACCCTTAATCCATTTAAAGAATCCATGGTACTAGCACTGCACATTTAGAATGTGTGATTAAAATTTACTATATGAATATGAGGGATTCCTCGTAAAAAACGAGGACGAGTGACTTAAAAGAAACAAGGAGCCAATAAATCTTTTAAAATTGTACTCACTCATATACTACATGCACTTGTATGTCATAAATAGTTAATGAGATATAAAGATGAGAGTAGTAGAATTGGTATCAAAGAATTTTCCTAAGGGGATAAAAGGACTCTCAATCAAGCCTATCTAATTATTAATTATTCATTTAAATAGATACAACCTCAAGTCTTATTATAGCATATTTGAGGATTTCTTTTTCACTCCCATATATAGAATGTTAGGGTTTATGAGGCCTCCATTTAAGGAGATCAAAGAGTTCTTATGATGCTTTGGATTGAAATAAGTTTCAAGAGAAATTGATAATTTGAAGTATTATTTACTACATGAAAGGTATACTATCACCAAATTCATTTTGATTTTTTTATCTCATAAATTTTTCGCTTTGGGCCACTTATAGGATTCATTCTTTTAGACAATGTGGTTAATGTACAATTCTAATTATTGGAATTTGAAAATGCAAACTAAAAGAGGGGTACAAATTTATTCAAACTAGAAGAATTACAAAGCAATGGCTTCAAATAGCCTTGTCAAGCTCCACTAAGTGGTCCAACTTTTGAGACAAATCCAAGGGTAATTTACCCCTATCTACAATTCCAATTTTGCATTTGATCAGAAGCTCATTTGGCCAAACAATCCACTACTCCATTCCATTCTCTAGGATTATGATTGAAAGTGACAAAATCCAAATAAGCACACAAATTAAGAATCTGTTTAACAACCAAAGCCAAACGCCAACTAAAATCTTCGAAAGTCCACCTATTCAACAAATTCACCAGCACCTGGGAATTAGAGTCACAAATGATTCCTCCCCACCCAAGCTGACAACCACGTTCCACAACATATAAAATGGCAAGTGCTTCCATCAAATTATTGGTATTAAAACCCTTATAAATAGAAAAGATAAACTGAACAGTTCCAGAACTATCCCAACCAACTCCACCAATGCCAGCATGATCAGGGTTTCCCCGAGAAGAACCATCAGTGTTGATATTCAAAACTCCTCGAGGAGGAGGAGACCAATGCCCCTCCCTACTCATCTTCCGAAGAAGATGTCGAAATCTATTTCTTATGAGCTGTCTTTGTGGAGGAGGAAGATGAAGACGATCACAACAACCAACATCTCGAGAGTCCAGTGTTTCCATCAAATCACATTTTATCGAAACAGTTTCACCCAAAGAATGAAGAATTTTCCACCACAAACGAGGAGCCACCAACATCACATCTTGAAAAATTCTATGATTCCTCTCCAACCAAATATGCCAAATAATAAAAGAGGGACCACTTGAGCCCAAGCAACTTGAAGAAATGAGGTTGTAACACGAGCCTTGCCCCAACGATCAAAGAACTCAACCAAAGAAAAGACATGCCAATAGGCCTTGTTCTACACACCCCACCAAAAGTGCCAAATCTTCCTAGAGAAAGAACATTGGAAAAAGAGATGAGAAACACTCTCCTCACTTTTACGGCACAACACACACATCGAGGGGCCTTGCAAACCACTCTTTCACAAGTTATCCCAAGTAAGACACCGATTTTGAACCACCAACCACATCCAGAAGTTACACTTGGGCCACAAAAAATTGTACCAAATATGTTTCCACTAAGGGACCTCAGTGTCTCCAAACATCTGCCTACCAAGTTGCCCATATCCTACAGAGAGTACTTCCCGGACAAGTCACTACCAGCCCAATCCAAAACATCATTTCCCACCAAGGCAATGCATTCACGAGTAGCAAGAATCTGAGCCAGCTCACGTCTATCAACCTTTGACCCTCCTGGCATGCCATTCAGACGAGTGGTTCCATCTAAAACTAACAGCCAACCCACAAATGTGAGCAACCTTGTAATGTTTGACTGTGTCCCAGCCAACATCAGTAAATATATCACAAAGGGACTGGAGATGAGGATATGAAGAAAGAATAGAAGGGTGGTCGTCCCAAGAATCAAACCAAAAAAGAGCTTGTGACCTCGAGTGACAAATCCAAAAAATCCGACTCTTAATCAACTGAGCCCCCACTTTTAGAGGCCCATCTAAAAGGAAAGTGAGGAACATCTAAAAAAGAAACACCTGAGAGATACTTAAGGGTCAGAATACGGGCCCAAAGCTGATGTTGATTGGTACACAATGCCAATATAGCTTAGCTGCAAGAACTTGCCCATTCAAAATAGTAGAATGTTTAATCCATGACTGCCTTCTTTCTTTGGTCTATATATAGTTTCCCACTTAACAAGGCTCCACTTAGCAGCCAACAAGCTACCACTTCAAAGAAATTGCCATGAGAGAGCATCAAATTCCTTAAGGAAATACATAGGGGCAGCCTGAACAAAACCCCTGTAAGTAGGAAGAGCCTGGATAACAGACTTTAGAAGAGTCACTCTAGCAATAGTAGATAACCAACGATGAGTCCAATGAGTGACCTTCTTACGCAACTTATCATGCAAAATCTGCCAGGAAGACTAGGGTTGTCTACCAATAGCAAGAGGAATACCCAGGTAGATAAAGGGAAGAGACCCAATCTGAAACCTCAAAATAGTCACAATCCGCCTTTGAATAGCTGCAGGAATATTAAAAAAGAAAATAAAAGACTGCTGCTCATTGACCTTTAGACCCGAAGCAACAAGGTAGGTATCCAATGCCTGCCTAAATGACTCAGCTTCTTGAATACGAGTCATCCCCATAAGAGAAGTGTCATCCACAAACTGGAGATGAGAAAACTTTGGCAAACCATTGCCCCATTGCCAACTATGAAGCATGTCTTGAAAAGCCCGAAACTTAAGAGATCGGCCCAACCCCTCAGCCATAATAATAAACAGATAAGGAGATAGAGGGTCCCCTTGTCGGAGGCCCCTAGTGGTGCCAAAAATCTCTGAAGGATCTCCATTCATAATAACCGGAAAAGAAGTAACACAACTCATAGCCCAACTCACCCAATTTGAACAAAAACCAAAGGTTAAAAGAATCTTCTCAAGAAAACACCACTTAACTCTATCATAAGCTTTGGCCATGTCCAACTTGATGAACATGGATTTTTCCTTAGAATTTGCCATAGGATGAATGACTTTAGAGGTCACCACCACCCCATCCTGAATTTGTCTACCAGCTACAAAGCCCCCTTGCTCCTCGGAAAAAAGAACAAGAAGACAAGGTTTGAGCCTCTCAACAATCAATTTAGTAATAATCTTGTACACCACATTACAAAGAGTAATAGGTCTAAAGAATTCAAGCTTATCAGCACCCTCCTTTTTAGGAATGAGAACCAGAAAAGTAGTATTCAAGGCTCGAAGCATTTGTTTACTGTGATCCAGATTAATAATATCTCAATATTTCTAAAAAAATTCAACTGGGAAACCATCGGGACTTGGAGCTTTACCCTTCTTCATCCCGAACACAACACCTTCCAATTCAGGCATAGAAATCGGACGAATGAGAGAATCATTCATCACATTGTTGATCAACGAAAATTAGAAAAGGTTTTCTCCCATTTTAAGCTAGGTTCTCTAATTTGATCATTTTGAGTAAAGAGGGATATGACACGCTTATTCCCTCATTAAACAATATAACTTAAAATTATAGAGAGATATGACAGGCTGAGTGATCTCATTGAGCAATATAACATAGAATTACAGAAATCCAAACTATATGACATTAAAGTTTTCATCTATAATTTAAGAGATAGTTTGATCAATCTGGATATCAACATAAATATGATGAAAGGGAGGATCTAATTAGAGCTTGCATGGAAAATATTGAGGAGGAGATGAGAAGGTACATATGATAAAAGAATAGTCTTAATGGAACATATAAGAGAAATAATTATTGTGGAATCCAAGATCCTATAGAGAAAGATAGTGAAATTGTATAAAGTTGACACCACGGTAATAATTTCACTCGAAGTTAGTCCTCTTGATTTTTTGGCTCAAACTGTGATATTTTTTGACCATCCATTATTACCTACTAATTCGCTATGATTGAGAGTCCTCTTATACGACGAGAATAGGACTCTCGTATGAAGAGTAATGCAGATCAAATCAAGAGAATTTAACCAAATTGACTTAGTTTGCAACTTTATGAAAATCCCAGACGAGAAGAACAATAACAAACAAGAACAAAATTCAAGATTTTAATCTATACACAATAAAAAGATCAAAGCCTCTACTATTTTCTTACTTCCTAATTTTATTCTATATTCTCATTTCTGCTGGGTGTTCTGTGCGTTCTCTCTTCCTCTGTATTTTCCTCTTTATTGACTATCAGTCCCCTCTTTATTTACTGCGCGACCTTCATTTTGCTAAATTCTTTCTTCTTAACAGCGCATTCCAGTCCCTCTTTCCTACATTTAAAAACTCTTCAATATGCAATATTCCTTGTTTCTTCGTTCATGGGAGTAATTTGATTCAATGCACACAATCTGTTTAACTACGCACTACCTTAACTCTCTCTGATCACGCCCTTTATTTGGTTGTCTGCACCTTAGAATAAAGCGTTGCTCTATCTTTTCTTGCGGTGCTCTTTACCTTGTCTCCAGCGCCTTCACTTAGCTTGCACTTCTCTGCCCTCCAACACACTTCTCCTTCTACCCACAGCTACCTTATGTTTTTTACTTTTGTTTAACTTAACTGATTAGATTGCAAAGTAAATTGTGCAGGATTGCATCAAAGAACATGATGGAAATTTAATCACTAATCACCCCAAAACAATCAAGATATATTACAAAGAGTCATAGTCTTTGAGGTAAGTGTTGATAACATGATCCAAGGGTAAGCTAGGAGATTAGTGGGACAATATGGTTGCTTATTACTCTTAGGATGAGATCTTTTCTTTATAATTGTATTTGATACATTAAAAATTATTGAGCTTGGTGATTAATTTGAAAGCATTGAGAGAGCAAGAAAATATTCAACCCACCTCAAAAAAAAAATCCTTAGTAATGTGGATAATTACATCTGATAATGACAAGACAAAGGTACATGATAATCCTTAATATTTTAAAGAGACATTAAATATCAATTTGGTAGGTAATGCTACACCTAAGGATACCTCTTTTACTATACATATTTCCTAATGGATGAGAACAAGAACTAAAAGGCTCTTAATTTTTAAAATGAGACTTTTATGAATTAAAAACTTGCAATAAAAATAGTGTAAACAAAATGATGAATGCTTTCTAACTAAACAAAAAATAGAGACTAGTATATCAACATATACTAGAAAACACTAAATAAAAGCTACTTCTAACACTTAATCATAATGCAACATTTTAAAAATATGAGCCTTTCGAAGAACACAAAGCTATGCACTAAGATAAGTGTTGGTACAAAGGTTAGTATTGGTCTTCATTTTAATCTCATTAATAAAATCTTATACAAACACTCACTTAAAACAAATCAAGTACACTATCTACCCTTGATTCCCTACCATATGTGGCAGTGTGATGCAGCCCGTATTTCTAACTGTCGGCTAGTAATTTCTGAATACTGATTAGATCATTCATTTATACGAAGCCTTAATATCTACATTTTAACTTGTCTTTGGATGTAATTAAAGTTAACATTAATTGGTCGGAAATAATTAAAGCCTATAGGAAGTAGCTTTGGAGGCATGGGAGCTTGCATGGTTGTTATAGGAAAATTTCTACTCAACCAATCTGCTACAATATTTTCTTTCCCTGGAATATGCTGAGTAGTATAATTAAACAGGTTGAAATAATATTGTCATTATAGATACTTGCCTCTCCCATCCTTGCAGCCATGATCATCTTTGCATGTTAAGAATTAGTACAATCTGTTTTTTATAATGAAGTATTTCAGATGCATGAGTTTCAGAGAAAACTTTTCTAGACATTTATTTACCCCATATATCTCTTAATCTGATGAACTCCATGTTTGGGCTCCTTCATAAAATAGCCCGTTCTGTTACAAGTTATTTTCCTTCTTTTGCAAAGCAGAGAACACCTCCCCTGCATAATCAAGGCATCAGTGTAGAGCACAAAATCTTTTGTTGTTGGCACATGTAGTGTAGGAAGACTACTGAATTTCGTTTTGATTTTCTCAATTGCTGTTGTATGTTCTTTCCAAAAAAAAATAAAAAATTTCTTGAGAAGTAGTTGAAGGGATTTATGGTCTATACCGGTATTTCGATAAAAGTTACTTGCATAATTAAAATTCTTAAGAAAGCTTGGAGGTTTTTTTATCAAATAAACACTCAAAAGCCGAGGCGTTTTCTTTTATTTAAGGTCTAGAATGTCATTATTTATAATCATTCTTAGGAATATAAAATTAATAATACAAAATTGAGTTTTATTTATAAAAAATTCAACATTTTTTACAATATCCTAAATTTTTTTAAGATGATTAAGCTAATCTTTTGAAATAAAGGAGGGGTTAAAATTTATTCAAAGCAAAACAAGTACAAGGCAAGGGCCTCAAACAACCCTGTCAAGATCCACTAAGTGATCTAACTAATGAGACAAATCTAGGGGTAATTGACCCTTATCCACAATATACCAATTCTGCATGTGCTCAGAAGCCCATTTGGAGAGAGAATCGACAACACCATTCCACTCCCTAGGGATATGCGTGAAAGAAACAGAAACCAAAGAATCACACAAATGAAGAATCTTGTTAACAACCAAACTCAACTGACAGCTAACATCCGAAGAATGCTGTCAAGTCAGCAAATTCATCACCAGCTGAGAATCAGATTCACAAATGAGCCTAGTCTAGCCAAGAGCACAAGCACGCTCCACAGCAAATAAAATGGCGAGAGCCTCCATCAAATTATTAGTGTGACAACCTTTATAAATAGAAAAGAGAAACTGAACGCTCCCCAAGCTATCTCTACCAATGCCACCAATACCAGTAGGATCAGGGTTTCCCCGAGAAGACCCGTCCGTGTTAATTCTTAGAATGCCCTGTTGAGGAGGACACCACCTCCCCACCGGATTTATCTTTCGAAGAGGGTGTCGACATCTATTTCTCATGAGTTAGCGTTGTGGAGGAGGAAGATGGAGCCGGTTGTAGTAACTAACATCACCTGGATCCATAGTCTCAGACAAATCACATTTTGCTGAAAAAGTCTCTCCCAAAGAGTGGAGGATTTTCCACCACAAGGGGTGGGTTCCCAGCAACACATCTTGAAAAATCTAACGATTCCTCTCCAACCAAATATGCCAAATAATAAAAGAAGGGCCAAGAGACCAAGCAACTTGAAGAAATGAGGTTTTGGTCGGGACCGTGCTCCAACGTGCAAAAAACTCAGCCAAAGAAGAGACATGCCAATAGGATTGGTTCCACAACTCCCACCGAAAGTGCCAAATATGTTGAGAATACGAACATTGAAAGAAGAGATGAGAGACACTCTCTTCGCTTTTACAACACAACACACATCGAGGGGCCCTGAAAACCACGCTTACATAAATTATCCCAGGTGAGGCACTGGTTGTGGACCACAAGCCACATGAAAAAATTACACTTTGGCCAAGAGAACTTATACCAAACTTGCTTCCACCAAGGGACTTGAATGTCCCCAAAAATCTGCCGCACCAACTCAACATAGCTAGTAGAAACATAAAACTTTCCAGACAGATCATTACTTGCCCAAGCCAAAACATCATTCCCTACCAAGGTGGTGCACTCACGAGGCTCAAGAATTTGAGTCAGCTCTTTTCTATCTTCCGCAGAACCTCCAAGCAGCCATTCAGAAGGATTTTTCCAACGAAAACGAGCCACCAGCCCTCCATTATGAGCCATCTTATAATGATCAACAATATCCCAACTAGCAACAGTAAACATATTAGAAAGGGACTGAAGATGAGGATGAGTAGAAAGGATAGGAGGATGACCATCCCAGGAAAGCCTGTATGACAGATCCAAAAGAGTCCATTCTTAACTAACTGAGCCCCCAACTTCAAAGTATTCCATATCATAGAACCACGACCCTCCACAGGTTAGCGAGGAACATCAAACACATTAACATTTGGAAGATACTTATGGGTGAGAATACGAGCCCAAAGCTGATTCGGACTAGTGCACCAACAGCAATATAACTTAGCAGCAAGAGCTTGCCCATTTAAAATAGCAGAACGTAAACCAAGTCCACCTTCATTCTTAGGCCTGCACACAGTGTCCCACTTAACAAGGCTCCACTTAGCAGTTAACAAAGTCCCACTCCAAAGAAATTGTCGAGAGAGGGAATCAAATCCCCTAAGGAAATACATGAGAGCAACTTGAGCAAAACATCTGTAAATAAGCAAAACTTGAACAACAGATTTTAAAAGTGTCAATTTGGCAGCAGTAGATAGCCACCGGTGAGTCCAATGATTAACCTTCTGACGCAACTTGTCAAGAAGAATTTGCCAAGAAGGCCCGGGGTGTTTTCCAATAGTAAGAGGAACACCCAAATAAACAAATGGAAGAGACCCAACCTGAAACTGCAGAATATCAGCAATCCGCCTCTGAATGGCTTGAGGAGTATTAAAGAAGAAGATGGAAGATTTATGCTTATTGACTTTCTTACCAGAAGCAACAAGGTAAATATCCAAGGCATGCCAAAAAGATTCAGCTTCCCTAATACACGCCAAACCCATAAGAGTGGTATCATCTACAAATTGGAGATGCAAGATCTGTGGCAAGCCATTGCCCCATTGCCAACCACGAGTAAGGCCCTGAGAAGCACGAAACTTAAGAAAACGACCTAGACCCCTAGCCATAATAATGAACAGGTAAGGCGAAAGAGGATCCCCTTGACAAAGACCACGGGAAACCCCAAAAGGCTCCAAAGGTTTGCCATTCACAATAACCGAGAAAGACGAAGTAACACAACTCATAGTCCAATTCACCCACTCTATGCTAAAACCAAAGGCTAAAAGAGTACTCCACTTAACTCTGTCATATGCTTTGGCCATATCCAATTTGATGAACATAGCATGCTCCTTTGAGGTCGCCATAGAGTGAATAACCTCTGAAGCCACCACCACCCCATCCAGAATTTGTTTACCAGCCACAAAACGCCCTTGTTCCTCAGAGATCACAAGAGGAAGACAATTTTTGAGCCTCTCCGCAAATCAGCTTAGTGATAATCTTATGTACCACATTACAAAGAGCAATCGGGCAAACAAACTCAAGTTTATCAGCACCATCCTTTTTTGGAATGAGAATCAAGAAAACAGAATTCAAAGCTTGGAGCATCTGCTTACAACGAAGAGATTCCCGAACCATCTCCAATAAATCCAGATTAATAATATCCCAAAACTCTTGAAAAAATTCATCAGGAAAACCATCTGGGCTTGGAGCTTTACCTTTGTTCATTCCCAACACAACATCCTCTAACTCAGGCAATGAAATCGGACGAGTGAGAGGTATTCATAGCATCTGTCACCAGAGAGGGAATACAAGAGAGAATCAAATGCTCCTCGTCCACAACAGGTGGGGAATATTCAGTAAAAAGATCATAGTAGTAATGACGAGCCTCCTGAGACATAGCTGACTGAGATGAAATCCGAAGCCCTTCTGAGGTAACCCGAGAGGAAATATACCCCTTATTACGACGATCCTGAACTGAGTGATGAAGAAAAGCAGAATTCCTATCCCCTTCCTGAAGCCAGTCAACCTGAGCCTTTTGTTTCCAAAAAATCTCCTCACAAAGCTCCCACTCCTCCACATTGCGCACAACTTGGGATTTCGCTTTTCCAAGAGCCTCGGAGAAACCATTATCCCATATCTGGCGAGTAATCACAACAAGACGTTCCAAAGCACTCCTCGTCCTGGACTTAAGATGACCAAAGCATGACATATTCCATCTCTTAAGGTGATATTTGACATATTGAAGTTTCTTGACAAAGAAATACATAGTTGTGCCAAAAGCAGGGCCTCCCTCTCTCCACCACTTAGCCACTAAGTCATGCAGCGAAGAGTCTCGAAGCCACATAAGTTGAAATTTAAAAGGAGGATTCTTTGGTGCAGCAAAAGAAGTAGCAAAAAATTTAATAGGCCAGTGATCAGAACCTTTCCAGTGTAAAATTTTGGAAATAGTAACCAAACCGCCACCAACCAAAAAACAAGAGACAAGAAACCTATCCAACCGTTCAGAAATTGCTTCCTCTCCACTACGTCTATTATTCCAAGTAAAAATCCCATTAGAAGGCTTAACATCCACTAATGCAAGCACATACACGTGAGCTCAAAAAAGATCAGAAGAAGGATCCAATCTAGGTAACCCTCCTCTCTTCTCCTCCAGACTTAACACAGAATTAAAATCCCCTCCCAAGATCCAAGGAAGATAAGGAGCACAAGAGCAGACAAACCTAAGATGTGCCCAAAGCTGGATTTTACCTCGGATATCAATGGGAGCATAAATATTTGTAATAAGAATAGTCTCCCCAGAGTCCAATGCGGAAGCAACCATGGAAATAGAAGAATGACTAGAAATCCACCAAAGGGGAGAAATCTTACGAGGATCCCAAAAAAGAGCCAGACCTCCAGAATTACCGTGAGAGCCAATGCATTGACACTGACTGAAATACCAAATATGAGAAGCACACTGAAGCATGACATCAATAGAAACCTTGGTCTCTTGAACACAGAAGATGTCCAGAGAATGAACAACAATCAAATCATTAATAGCCTTTTGACAGGAGGTGCTATTAAACCCCCTTACATTCCAGGAGAGAATAATCATGGAGGAGATGGGGAAAAGTGAGCATCAATGGTCTTAACAGACCCAGAATCCACCCATAAATCTCCAGTAAGTTTAATCTTTTCAAGGTCCTTCTTTCTCCCAACTGTAGAAGGAGTAAAAGAACTTTTCTTGAGAGTGCGTTGTTGAACGCCAAGACTGTGGGAAGAACCCTTACTCCTATCACAAACTGCCTGAGCCAAATCTACAAGAATCATGTCATCTTGCAAAGGCTCCTCCATGGTCACATTTTGATCCTGAACAACATGTGTATTATGCACCACAACAATATCTTGTGAAATGTGGGAGTCAGAACCTGAATCCTTAATCAAAACAACATCCACCAGAATTTCCTCCTCTAAGGCCAATGAATTCAATACCTCGAACCGATTGAGGCCCTCATCAATTTGCCTATCTTTGAAAGATCTTTTCTGCCCGTGATTCCTGGCCTGAGATTTAACAGAAAAAAATCCTTCCTTATCCTTACCCAAATCAGTATCACTCATTGGAGATTTCTTTGTGTCCTCTTCAGCCTCCTTAGGCAGTGAAGAAGGAGAGGACTTATCAGAACGGGAATTTTTATTAACCTTAGGACATTACCGTTGAAGATGTCCATATTCATGACAGACGCGATAACGGAAAGGCAAGGACTCATAATGAAGCGATTGAACCCAAGAAGAGGAACCAAGACAGATTTCAAGTGAATTTGGCAAGGGGTTATTCAAGTCAATTTCCACACAAATACGAGCATAAGAATTACCTTACGACCAAGGGTTTGTTGAGCCACCGCAACATGCTTCCCAAGCAAAGCCGCAATCCACTGCAAAATATCATCCCTCCAAAACTCCAGTGGAAGTTGCGACAGGTGAACCCAAACAAGAACCCTAGAAGGTAATTCCTCAACAGAATTAAAACCCATATGCCAAGGTTTGATAAATAGCCCCACATGATTATAGAAATAGGGTCGTCCCTCAAATACCCGATTTCGATCAGCAAGGTTGGAAAAAAAGACCATAAAGTAGCTATTCGCAGCAAGCATAATATCCATCTCACTCTCAACTTGCCATGATCTTCTTATCCAGGCCTCCAATATCGACAGAGGATTACAAATGCCAAGAAATTTGCAAATGAGAGCATGACAACTCCAATATGAGACATTGTCCATAACTGAATCCAAAGAAATGACCAGAACCGGACGATCTTGACATCTAGGGAAGTAACCATTAACTTTCTTCATTCTTGAGCCCTCACCCTCATAAAAAGACTCCAGTTTTTTGTGCATGCAAACCTGAAGAAGAGCCATACAGACCTGAAGAGGACCCATTATGGGGCACCTCAGCCCCAGTTACTACCAGATTGGCGGATACCACCTGCGACATCATAGACAAAACTCCCAAAAACTCACACAAAACTGCTCACTCTTCAAAATAACCACATCGAGGAACAAACTCTAGCAGAGCGTCACTCTCAAACTAGCACCGCCCACCAAGAAAGACCACCACCGCAGGAAAAAGAAGAACAGATGAAAACATGGCCTCCTCAACACATCAAATCTCCCCTCGTCGCAACCACAGGCAGCACCAAAGATCGAGCTAGGGCACGGGTACCCTAGCTCAACCAGCTGAGCATGCAATCGCCATCCCCGTAGAATTTCATGAAAAAATCAAGTCCCAAGCTAATCTCTTAAAGTAGTTTTAAAAATTAGAATATCATCTATATATACCGATGCACGCTAAAAAGGATGCAAGAAACATAAGATTCAAGCGTTAGTGTTGTTAGTAGCAATAAAAAATGAAAGATAAATGAAACTATAATCCTAAACATGCATACCAAGAGAGATATAAAACAGATTATGGCAAACACACAAAAACGAAGGAATGAGATAAAACCTTCCTAGATGCCCTCCAACATGCTCATAGTTGTTCCTCCCTTGTTTCTCTCCTCTCCAAGTTCCACATGAGTCTAGCCCTCATCTTTTTGCACTATTATGGATGTCTTATGGAGATTCAAGATTATGAAAATGATTAATTATGCAAATACAAAAAAGCTAAATATGAGAAAATACCTAATTATCCTATGTTATTTTTATCCAAAATAACAAAGTAAAAATGCTCCTAAAATGCTCTCTTAAAATTGGTATAAGTTTGATGCATCTAAGATTTCTGGATTTGGATGAAAAAGGAATGGGCTCTATTTATACGAAAAATTAGGGAAATGGATGGTTGAGATTGAGTAATCTCAATAAGGGTCAGGATTGATGGGTTTATTATCCATGTGAGGGCTTTCAACCCAATCCTAGGATGACAAATGTCAACATGAGATGGCTTGAGAGAAGAGGGAAGAAGCATTAAATGCGTGAAATGACTTGAAGGTTACCTTAGGAGGTAAGGTTAGGCTTGATTTGAATGAATAAAGCTTTTATTCAATGAATAGTGCCTTTATCCAATGGACAAAGTCTTGTGCAAGAGTTAGTGGGGATAACCATGGTCAAAGCAATAAATGCTTGAAGAGACCCTTGAGTCAAATGAGGGTTGAGTTAGAGGAAAAGTCTCTAACCATGTGGATGAGTTGAGTTTAACTATAAATGGTTATGTAAGAGCCATTAATGGTTTTGAGGACTTTGGGGGGTAAATTGTTGAAGACATAAAGCCCTTTAATGCTTTTCAAAGACTTTGAGGCTTTGAGAAGTGACTTCAAGTTGCTTAGGAATGTGACAATAATTAGGAGATGGGATTAGGCTAATTTAGAATGGATCACAATAATCTAGAATGGGTTAGAAGAGTCTAGAATGGGTTAGTAGAGTCTAGTGGGTTTGGTGGGTGAGAGAAAATAGGATTTTAATGAAAATAAAATTACTTTAATTCAACCAAAATTGTGCAACTTGCATTTGTAGGAGAATGCAAGTGGGGTGGTGGGGGAGGGGTAGTTTAGGGATTTAAATAAATATTTTGTTTATTTATTTAAGTGAGGAAAGGGGGTAAAATTAAATAAATATGTTTTATTCATTTAATTGATTGTTAGAGTGTGGTTTAATGAATTAATTTAAATAAATTGAATAATTTATTTAGTTAATAGAAGAAGAGGTTGAGGATGAATTAATTATATATTAATTTAATTAATTAGACAGATGGTTAAATAATCAAATAAATACTTGATATTCATTTAATTAAGTGGATAGATTTATCATTTATGTGTCTACATTTGCCCCTCTTTGAGACGGTGTGGTTTATCGCGTCGTTTCAAAGAAAGAAAAATAGATATGAAGAAATATGCCCCCATACATGTTAATTTAGTGGGTGGTATGCCCCCTCGAGAGATGGGCCAATTTTTTTTGAAAAATCGGGCGATCTCTCGAAAAAAAGAGAAAGAAGTTGAGGGGAGGTAGAATAGACAAAATTAGAAATAATGGTGAAAGAATGGGAGAAGATGGAGTGAATACAAAGAAAGGGGAAGCCAGCGAGTACTCTTAGGTCAGGCAAGAGATACAGTGCAAATGTAATGTTTGTGTTGTTGATTGATATTGTACAATTGATCAAAATTGGTTGGACAATTTGGTGCGATCGGTTGAATTGCCCCGGTTGAGTCAAAGCGTGACAGTTGATGTTAGTTGATCGCTTGGACAGGATAAAGTCCGAGTAAGTGAATCAAAGTGACCTGTTGTGACTTAGACAATTGATGTAATTGCCCAATGAAGTCAAGGTATCTGAAGCAAAATACTTTTTGAGACTTAGACAATTGATGTAATTGTCCATTTTGATTGTGTTTGATTGGTTGTTCAATTGATAGTGTTTGTGTTGTAGGTTGTTTGTGGTGAATCATAGCAGCCCCGTTGAGACTAGGTCATTGTGATAAATGCCTGTTGTAGTCTAGGATTGCCATAATTGATTACGTGATGAGACCTGAAGGTACTTGATCAAAAAGTATCTGTTGATAGTCTAGGTGTGTGTGAGTCGATGTGCCTATGTAGATAGAGTAACTTGCTTTGCTTATAGGAGGACTTAGGATGGGAAACACAACCCCTCCTGTTAGAGATGGACGGAGATGAACGTGGCTTGATTGGGTTGATGGGACACAATGAAGGGATTATGATGATGACCTAGATAGGGAGGGTGAGGGGGGGATTCAGTGTTAGATAGAAGGTATGGAGGAGCTAGGACCCATTACTATGGAAGAAGATAAAAAAAGAGAGAGTATCCATTATTATTACTATGTATGAATGATATGCAACAATATGGATGTATGGATGGATGAAATGCAACGAAATGCAATATATACAGATGAGATGAAATGACGATCCATAGATTATTTATAGTGCTTTATTTTCATCATCGAGCATGGTGGTATCCTTCTTGGCCGAGTTAGCAGTAACCAAGTTTGAGCATTTCACCTGTAAGCAAGCATCGCAGACAAGGAAAAGTTCCCCTCCATTTTGGTTCATGTGCAAATGGTCAAGGTATACGCTGCAGTCAGTAAGCCATAGTGATCTATGATTGTTTTTTTGCATAAGATCACGTAGCTTAGTGAACTTCCCACGTAGACACCATTAGTACATGCCCTAGAACTTCATTGGAACAATCCACAGACAACAAACAAAAAGATATTAGGAACCATCCTGGCTTCTCTAATCACTTGTGAATATCCTGGAGTAGCGTAGGAACCTAATATGAATAAATAAATAAATAAAAAATCGACCAAGTGCTTAGTAGCTTAACCAAATTTTCCTATCAAAGAAAATGTTATCATGTCTTGTCTCTGAGGAAGGATGCATCCTTGCGAAGACGATTGTGTGTAGATGTTTTAATTGGTTGGTTGATTTGATAAGTGATCATCGTTTGAGTAGCTCAAAAATGTGTTGTTTGGTGTTTGTTGCGATGCGTATGTACAAATAATATTATATATTGCAATGTTTTTGATTGATTTTTTTTTTTTTTGACATGTTTTTGGATTTTGTGAGTGTTTTTGAATGTTTTTGGTATTTTCTGAGTTTTTATGAATGTTTTTGGTATATTTCCAGATAGTTTTGAATGAGGAACTCAATGAATCACAACTAATGTAGAATCCACTTCCATCAGTAGGTTAAGAGCATTGCCCCTAGTTAGATGTTGCTATGAAAGCGGGTTGCAGGACACGTGAAGTACTAACCCTTATTGCAGATCAATAACAAGCCATGGTTTGAATGATAGATGAATGGATGCAATGGATATGATCACAACGAGTTTGAAAAATAATGGAGCCATAGCCTTTACGAGTGGCACCTGTTTGCCAAGTTTTCACCATCATACTTACCCAAGGCGTCATCGAAGTGGTTTTCAACGTTTGGATGCATGATTTGTCTTTACTATTTTCTTGATTTTTTTGTATTTTCTTCAAGACATTTTTCTGAATGTTTTTGGTATTTTCTGATATATTGGAGGAGCCTGATGCTCTGCACAACTTATGTATGAAACTGTTTGAGGTGCATGCTGTTGATCGGATCTGTTAGTGGTTCTCCTTTTGAAGTTGCCAACTGATATGCCCCAGACTGGAATACAACAGTGATAACATATGGACCCAGCCAATTGGATTTAAACTTGCCCTAGTGTTCTCTGTTTGGCTGGTTATGAGGATTCTCCATGAGGACAAGATCTCCTACCTCAAATATGCAAGGTTTGAATTGATGATTGTGGCTTCTGCTCATGCGCTGCTGATAGGCTTTTAGGTGGTTGTATGCAGCTTGTCGCCTTTCATCGAGCAGTTCCAAGTCCTGAAGACGTGAGACTTGATATGCTTCATTATCTATCAGATTGTGCAAAGAGACCCGTAGAGATGGTATTTCAACGTCAATAAGCGGGATGAATTTTGCTCCATAAACCAGTGAGTAGGGGGTTGCGCTTGTAGGGGTTCGAATGCTAGTTCGATACGCCCATAGTGTTGGATTTAATCGAATGTGCCAATCATGACTAGCATCATTGATTGTCTTTTTGAGGATCCTCAATATATTCTTGTTTGACGCTTCATCTTGACCATTGCCTTGTGGGTAATAGGGGGTGGAAAAACGGTGTTGGATATGAAACTTCTCACAGAGCTCACAAACATCCTGATTTTTGAAAGGAAGGTCATTACCTGTTATGATGGACATGGGTACACCATACTGGCAGATGATGTAATTAAGGATGAATGAGGCGTTCTGCTTGCCGGTGACTTGGGTAAGTGGAACGGCTTTGATCCACTTTGTGAAGTATTCTGTGGTGGTAATGATAAATTTATGGTCGTTGGATGAAGATGGATGGATTTTACTGACAAGATCAAGTCCCTATTGACAAAAGGGCCATGGCGTTGTGATAGGTTGCAATTCCTGTGCTGGGGCATATATCAGATCTCCGTGAACTTGGTACTTCTTGCACTTTCTGACAAAGTAGTAGGAGTCTTTTTACATGGTGGGCCAATAGTATCCGGCTCGCATGATTTTCTTTGCTAGTGAAGGACCCCTTGAGTGAGCCCCACAAATTCCTTCATGTACCTCTTCCAAGGCTTTTGTTATCTCATCTTGTTCCAAACATTGAAAGAGAGTACCATCAAGACTTCGCCTATATAGGGTTTCGACAATGATGGTGTATCGAGCAGTTTGGTGGATTAAGGTTTTTCATTGGTTATTTGATTGGTTAAGGGGAAGGGTTTGATCACGTAGGTAAGTGAAAAACTCATCATACCATGGGGATTCGGAACCGACAAGGCGACATATCATTTCAGTTTCGGGGATATCATACGCGAGGATCCAAAGCTGTTCTACCAAGAACTCATAGCGTGTCGAATTTTGTGGAAGATCACGGAGTGATGCAATTGTAGCCATTGCATCGGCATCTCGATTCTGATCTCTGGGTACTTGCTCAAATGTGATAGTTGTAAATGATTCTTTGTAACTATCCACCATCCTTTTATATGGCATGAGCTTATCATCCTTTGTTTGGTATTCATCAGTGACTTATCAGATGACTAGCTGGGAATTTCCATATACCTGTAGCTCTTTTAGATGCCATTGTATAGCGAATCTGAATCCTATGATCAAGGCCTCATATTATGCTATATTATTGGTGCATGGGAAAGTGAGCCTGTATGACTTTGGGATGTTGTCACCTTGAGGTGTGATAAAAAGAATACCTACCCCCGAGCCATGTCTAGTATATGAGCCATCAAAATATAGCTTCCAAGGTTGTGTACCTGTCATCATGAAGATCTCTTCATCTGGAAAATTTGAAACAAGAGGATGGTCACCTGCGAGTGGTGCATCAACTAACTGATCAGCAATAACCTGCCCCTTGATAGCCTTGCGGTCCACATACTCTATATCATAACCCATTTCGCCAAGCGGCCTGTCATTGTTGCCTTTCTGAGTAGGTACTAGAGTGGATCTATTTTGGCAATGAGTTGTACCTTGTGTGTTAACATGTAGTGCCTCAATTTGGTGGCTGCCAAGATAATTGCTAGTCAAGCTCGCTCAATAGGCATGTAATTGAATTCATAGTCTACCAATGTGTGAGAGATATAGTATACAACACATTCCTTTCCTTCTGCATTGTGTTGTGCCAGTAGTACTCATAATGTCGTATTTGTAGCTGAAATATAGAGCAATAGAGGTCTACTTGGATTTGGTGGGATCAACAACGGTGTATGCATTAGGTAGTCTTTAAGCATTTGGAATCCTTGTTGGCACTTTATATCCCATTGAAAGTGGATATTCTTGTGTAACAAATGCGTGAAGGGATGACACTTATCACCCAACTATCCAATGAATCCCCAAATTAATTGTAGTCACTCCTGTAGTGTCCTTAACTGACTGATGTTCTTTGGAGGTGGCATGTCCATGATGGCCTTGACTTTTGTAGGATCTACTTCAATGCCTTTGCTTGAGACAATGTATCCTAAGAGTTTCCCGGAGGTTACTCCAAATACACATTTCTTTGGATTGAGATGGACATGATATCGCTCTAATCTGTCAAAGATTTTACCCAGTATTGCTAGATGACCCTCTCTTCTTAGTGATTTAGCTAGTAAATCATCGACATAATCTTCCATTATGGGGTGCATCATATCATGAAAGATGGTAGTCATGGCTCTTTGATATGTTGCCCCTACATTTTTTAGACCAAATGGCATCACATTCCAACAATTTGTTCTCCATGGACATGTGAAAGCAGTTTTATGTTGATCCTCCGGAGCAATCTTAATCTAGTTGTACCCTAAAAAGCCATCCATAAGAGAAAACATTGCATGACTCGGTGTTAGATCGACAATCATGTCAATGTTTGGTAAGGGGAAATCATCTTTAGGGCATCCCTTGTTCAAATCTCTGAAGTTTGTACATATACGGATGCCCCCATTAGGTTTACCAACAGGTACAATATTGGAGATCCAATCTGCATAATCTTTTGGTCTGATGAAACCAACATCTAAGAGCTTTTTGAGTTCTACCTTGACAAGAATGACAATCTATGGGTGCATCTTTTTGAGCTTCTGTTTAACAAGTTTAGCTCCTTCTGCTACAATTAGGTGATGCATGACCAAATCTGGATCTAACCCAAGTGTGTCTGCATGAGACCATGTGAAGTTGATTTGACGCTTCTGGAAGAATTCCACAAATTTTGGCTGTTCCTCTGGAGTTAATAAAGATGCCAAATGTATTTGGTGAGGAGTCTCAGGGGTCTCCATATTGAACTCATTTGTTTCTTCGATTAGGATCATTGATCTCTCCTGATTTGTACTAAAGGGGAGGATGTCAAACCTTTCATCCTTAGGCGCCTCAGGGAGATTTTCACCTTTGGATACACTCTTTGTTTTTTATTTTTTTGGGATCAAACAGTGCCACAGTCTAGTTTTCACTAGAAGATCCATGCTTTATTGTAATATTTTTGTAGCTGAAAGATTTGGCATCTGCCCCAATGTATGTTGCGCTGTTAATTTCAATGGCAAACCCGGCTTTATGATCCCAATTTGGTATGTTATCTCGTAATTCTAAAAAGTCTATGAGTGCCTCATCGTTTTGGAAATAGTCAAGGCATGGGGGATTTGGTTGGTTCCATTCAATGAGTTCGGGATGGATGATAGGCATTACCTCATCGATTAAGTTGAGTTCGTAGGAGGCGTTAGTGAGGGTTAATATAGAGGAGTGAAGTTCATCGATGGTACTCTCCCTGCCAGATTTTGGTGTAGGATTTGACGTAGGGCCTATGGAAGTTGCTTCTTGCTCAGGATCCCAAATTTTTTTAATCCATGCCTCTCCATAAATTGGGATATCCTTACGAGGTGGTGGAGGTCATGTGTCTTCCTTGTCAAAAGTATTTAGACTCATTGAATCCCATTCCCACTCATGCGAGTCTGTTTTTGAATCACTCTCTAACATCCGATTACTGTACTAGACTGGGATGTCTTTTGAATTGAATAGTGCATTAGTTATTGGCTTATGCACTTTTGAAGGTGGGATTGTTGGTGTTGCTAATGGGGTTATCGGTCCTGTTGATGTTGCCGATGGGGTTATTGGTCTTGTTGATGTTGCTGGTGGGGTTATTGGCCCTATTGATACTGTTGGTGGTACTGATAGGGTTGTTGGTATTGTTAGTGTTCCTGGTGTTATTGATAAGGTTGTTGGTGCTGCAGATATAGTCAAGGATTGCATCCTTGGAGTAACTGGCTGATACACGAGTTTACTGAGATTCCTTTGAATCAAAGCTTAGGAAGAGATTCTTTTTGAAAACCTACTCCAGTTTTATCTTTTGGTTTCAACTCAGGTTTTAAGGGCTCGTGTCATCCTTGTTTGCAATGTCCCAAAGCAGTGTGGCCATCATATACCATTCTTTGCATTAGGGTGAAGCCTTTGCCATATTTTTCAGTGGGGAGCTTAGCTTTCGGGCTTTCTTTGTTGATAGGGTCTGTGTAGATCCATTATGCCAGGTCTTCATCCATGGTTTCCTCTTCTTGACTTCTACCAGGGGTGAATTGTGCCAAACTGCATGTTCTCTTGGCCAATGGTGTTTGAAGTAAACCTTGGGGCTTGCTATGAGTTCTAGGGGATGTGAGTAATTGCCCAACACAAAAGAGTTGGCTAAGATTATATTTCTTGGGACCTTCCTCAGCCATTTTTATTTTCAATTTCTCCTGCTTTGGTATTGTGTTTGTTAAGCTGGAAAGAGAGGGTGGATTAACATATGATGAGGAAGGGATAGCTTCTCTGTTTTTAGGTACGGTGATCTCTGGCTGATGGTTAATATTATTACAATAGGCAAATGGATTTGCATCGTCGAGGATTGTGATTTCTGTACAGTTATGTGGAAACTTGATACATTGGTGATAGGTAGATGGGGCTGCTTGCGTGGCATGTATCCAAGGTCTTCCTAACAAGAGATTATATGGAAAAGGAAGGTCTAGAACTTGGCAAACTATGTGTTTCACCACTGGCCCCACTCTGATAGGTAATACACCAGCTCCTCTGAAAGAACGCTCTGCATCATCATAGGCTTTAATGGTTATCTTTTTGCTGGCATCCACCAATTCTGTTGCACACCCCAATGCTGTGACCAACTACAAGGTGCATATATTCAAGCTGGCTCCATTGTCAATCAAGACTCGCTTGATTCTATGTTGGTTTACAAATCCTTCAATATGGAGGGAGGCATTATGTGGTTGTTAGAAGGAAGCGTTGTCACTTTCACTAAAAGCGAGACATGGTGATGACTTCAAATTACCAACCATGGCTTGAAATTGATCTGTGTTGAGGTTGGCGGGGACTGATGCTTCTTGGAGAGCTTGATCCAAGATTGTTTTATGTGAGGGGGATAAGCGCAAAAGCTCTAATATGGATATGAGGGCTGGCGTCTTATCTAATTGCTCTACAGGATTATATTGCTTGGGGAGGGGTGTCGTTCCTTGTGGTGCTGCTCGAATAGTAATCTTGCTATGATGCATAACAACGTTGCATGTAGGATTTGGATCTTTGATGGTAAGAGTTGCAACTTGTTCATCAACATCATAAAGGTGATTCACAGTATAATTATATGCAGCTTGTGTATAATTTGCTGTAGTATCTATGTTTCTCCCTGAGGTGGAAGGACCCCTTTGATCATGTGATGGAAGTGGATTCTTGAACATTAAATGATCATCATTGGATGTTTTAGGGTCATGTTTTTCTATTTCAATTTCTCCTCTATCAATAAGATCTTGAACAAGATCTTTCAGTCGATGGCAATTGCTCGTTTTATGTCCTCTTCCTTGGTGAAATTCACAATGTTCATTATCTCTCCACCATGGAGGCTTGACCTGAGGCTCATAGTTGGATGTTTTTGGTAAGGTCACAAGATTAGAGGATACCAATTGACACAATATTGTTTCGATGGGTTCCGTTAAGGGTGTGTATGTGCATTTTGGCTTGTAGTTTTGTTGCCTTTGTTTTGGTTCCTCTTGTGGTGCATTGTGACCTTGATTTTGTGGATTAGTGATGTTGTTTTTAGGAGGGGGATTTTGTCCTGCAAACCTGACCACATGTTGTGCAATTTTTATTGTTCATGCATCCACTATCCCGTCATTGACAACATGCTTGTTCTTGTTCCAAAAATTTGGTTTGTCACTATTATAACATGGACAAGGACCATCTTTGGGTTCGTTGTAGATTTTGATAAGTCCTTTTTGATGAGGGTTCTTTCACATTTTAGTCCTCGAGTGATCATCTCTTCAAAGGATTTTGTACCCTTCATGTCTAAATGAAATTCCATTACATCATTTAAGTTGGAAATGAAACTTTCCACTAGTTCTTGCTCAGGTAGATGAAGGGATCGTCTTCTAGACAGTTGCCTCCACCATTGTAGGAAAGTTGAGAACAACTCCCTTGGTTTTAGTTTGGTGTTGCATAAATCTTCCATGGTGACATCATGTTCTATGTTATGTGCATAATGAGCGATGAACCTTTGGACTATTCCTCAAATGTTCTAATGCCACTTGGTAATCGTGAAAACTATTGTATGGTTGTGCCTCCTAAACTTTGGGGAAAGAGGCGCATTAGACATGTGTCCTCATAGGCCACCTCTAAACAAGCTGAGTGAAATTCTTGTACATGATCCCTAGGATCTCCTTTGCCCCTATACTTTTCAAATTTGGGTGTTTCGAACCCTTGCGGAAAAGGTTGCATAAGCATGTTCCTATCAAAACGATAGCGACAAATATCGTTAAGTGAAAACCGAGTAGTCTTCACACTAGTATTGAGTTGTTGAGTGAGATTTTCTACTTGTTGTTAATGCATGATAGCTTCGGTAAGATAAATGATTGAATGAGAGATAATGAAGTCTCTCATTCAATCATTCATCCTATCGATAAACTATTAGGAAAAAATTCAACCTATTGTTATTTCGTTTGATGATCATTCTTCCTTTGGATATGTTCAATCTATGCATAGCATAGTATACCGATTAATATCAGTTTATGTATTGACAGTAGACTAATAAATGATTATCGGGATTAACCGATTGGTTATCGAAGCATACACCACTTGGTATTACTTAAGCGATCACCAAATAGTATCGGTTAAATCAAATTACGTAGACACCGATTGGTGCTAAAGAATAAGTTACGTAGACACCGATTGGTGTTAAAGAATAAGTTACGTAGATCCCGATTTGTATCGAGCTGTTGATTAATGTGTGCACCGATTGGTAATTGTAAGGCAAAGGGTGCGATCAAGTAATGTCATGATCGGTCATGTCTAAAAGACATGACTGGTCAAGGCATTGCTTGATCCTCCCCTCTTGCATATATATATATCAATCGATATTTGTGAAAAGTATATAGAAATCAATAAATGCTCCTCTCACCTGCCATATAATAGAAGATAATCAGATTTATCATATAAATAGACAATACATAGATCAAGAAAATATAACTAGAATATATCTTGCATATTGAATTGAGAATTGAACATCATTTACATGGTACGAGAGGCAGGTTAAATCGAACCTGAGGCTGTTCAATTTTATGGAAAATTCAACAAGCATATATTCAACATCAAAATTCTTCTAATGGGTAGTGCCATAAGATTTAAAGATCCTATTAGATTTGTTGAAGTAATCAGAAAACTCCTCGTCTAGGTCGGAACTTCTTTGAGTTTGGTGATTTGGATATCCCGATTGCCTATTCTAATGCAATCTGGATATTAAGGGAGATCGACTCCACTCTCAGGGAATCAACTGCAGTTTGCACATTAAGAGCCAAGTTCTTTGTGGAATCACCAGGGAGCGATTCTATGTGAATCGAACAAAGCAATAAGGAAGGTTGCAAGTCAAAGTTTGACGGCCAATATGTGTCTCTAACTATCCATAAGTGTTGGATTTTGCCAAGATCAAGGGCACAATGAAAAGCATAAAAGAGACAATAAAATGACAAGAACAAACTGTATTCTCATCAATATACAAATGATCAACTGGATTAACCAATACAATGCATAAAGGCCTTCTTATATAGGCAAGACCATATGGATGTATGAGCACACAAATATGACATGTGGCTCAATGAGAAACAAGTGTAGGTAAGAAATACTAAGGGTAGGTAGGAGAAATAATATAATATTCCACAAGAGGTGGATGACCCATCGAATGTGGAGTGTAACAGCAAAATAAGACCACAAAAGGTGAAATTTCTCCTACAAGCTCTATCCCTAAGTGCACACTTCCCTAAGTGTCTCAATTCCAAATTACGATGAGATGCATTATCCTAAGTTAACTTAAGTAAGTGTAATAATATCCAAAATGAATATTTATTTACACCAACACCCCCCCTTAAGTGCAACTTAGGGGAATGAAGACTCAAGTCAACAATGCAAGATGGGTCCCGGCTACTAGGCCATGATAGGTACCCATGTACAACATGCAAATGCAAGCAAAACAATGCAATGCAATCTCTCACAAACGGAGAAAGGGAGAAAACCCAGTGGGAAAAAACTTCCCCCCAAAAGAGAGATGAATGTACAAAAGACTCTTAAAGAAGAAGGACAAAACCTCAAAGAGGAAAAAGTCCCCCCCATAAGAGAGGAAGGAGAAGTCAGCTGACCCCCCCTAATGACACATCCTGCACCTCCAAGAGAGCTCGCAACTGCTGGAACTTACTCTCGGTGAAAGGTTTGGTGAATATGTCAGCAACCTGCTCTGCTGTAGGACAATACTGTAAATCAATGACCTGCTCCTGGATGAGCTCTCGGATATAGTGCATATGAATCTCGATGTGTTTGGTCCGCTGGTGCTGGACTGGGTTCTTCGAGATCGCAATAGCACTCTGATTGTCGCAATGTAGAACTGTCAGCCGTGGAGTGGTGAAACCAAACTCTGTGAGAATCTGTTGGAGCCAAATGGTCTCAATCGCTGCGTTAACAGCGCCTTGATACTCAGCCTCAGTCGAAGAGAGAGCAATAGCATGTTGCTTCTTGCTCTGCCAACAAATGGGGCCCGAACCAAGGTGAAAACTGTAACCAGAAGTAGACTTACGATCAACTAGATCGCCAGCCCAATCGGAGTCTGTGTAACCAACCAAGCGAAGTCCTGTGCCTGCTGCATAGTGAATCCCATAGTGATGTGTACCCCGGATGTAATGTAGACTGCGTTTGGCGGCTTTCCAATGAAGCTCATGTGGTTCCTGCATGAAGCGGGAAACCATGCCAACTGCAAATGAAATATCAGGGCGTGTATGAGTCAAGTAGATGAGACTAACCACAAGCTGACGATACAAAGTGGCATCAACTAGTGGAGAAGAACACTAAGCCTCAAGCTTGACTCCTGAAAGAAAGGGAGTCGGGGCAGGCTTACAATCAGCCATATGAAAGCGTGCAAGTAGATCAAGAGCATACTTGGGCTGCGATAGTGTGATCCCGGAAGGTGACTGTGAAATTTCTATCCCGAGAAAGTAGTGCAAAACACCCAAGTCAGTCATAGCAAATCTGTCATGCAAAGCAGATTTCACCCTGCTAATGATGGATGAAGTACTCCCTGTAATGATCAAGTCATCAACATAGAGCACAAGTATCAAGTGAGAGTCATCCTGTCACAGAATGTAAACATTCGGATCGAAATGACACCTAGTGAACCCGGCGGAGAGAAGAAAGGAATCCATCTTGGCGTACCGAGCCCTGGGGACTTGCTTAAGGCCATAGAGAGATTTCCTTAGTCTGCAAACCAAGGAAGTATCCTGGATGAAACCCTGTGGCTGCTCCATATAAATCTCCTCATCAAGATCACCATGAAGAAAAACACTCTTCACATCCATCTGATGTACAGCCCAACCATGAGCTGCAGCAATAGCAAGTGTCAAACGAATGGAGTTCATCTTGGCTACGGGTGCAAAGGTCTCAGTATAGTCAACACCTACAACCTGCGAGAAACCTTTTGCAACAAGCCGAGCCTTATACTTATCCACACTAGCATCCGCTGCAAACTTGGTCCGATAGATCCACTTACATTGAACAATCTTTCTCCCCTCTAGGGAGATGGACTAGATCCCATGTGTTGTTCCTCATCAAGGAACTATACTCTTCCTCCATAGCTTGGTCCCACTCAGGAACCCTTGATGCTTCCCTAAATGTCTGTGGATCGGAAGCGGTAGCAATGAATGCATGTGGAAGATCCTGATGTTGTGATCGAGTTCTCCATGTATCCGAAGGATCCCCAACAAGAGAACCCGCGGACTCAAGTGTCTGTCGAGCCCAACGAGGTCTAGGTGGAGGTGGAGAACGAGGCTCCTCAACTGCGAGTGGACCCTGCGGAGGTGGAACCCTGCGAGTCGGAGTTGAGGTAGTCTCATCATCAGAATCACTAACATCACTATCCACAATGGAGGAAGGTGGAGGAGGTAGAGAGGCTAAGCTAGGAGAGCTTTCCTCAAAGTGAACACTCCTCTCAATGAATACCTCATGTGTCTCTGGATCCATCAATCTGTATGCCTTAACACCCTTAGGATATCCAACAAATATGCAAGGGCGACTCTGAGGTTCCAATGCCTTGCGTTTCTGTGGAGGTATGCGAGCCCATGCTGGACACCCAAAGACTCTGAAATGTCTCACAATCAGTTTCCTACCAGCCCAAACTTCAAAAGGAGTAATACCTTGCAAAGCTTTGTGAGGAACCCGATTCCGGATGTGTGTGGCACAACTGATAGCCTCTGCCCAAAAGGTGGGATCAAGAGAACGTGCATGTATCATAGAGCTAACCATTTCTTTGAGAGTTCTCTTCTTGCGTTTTGCAACCCCGTTCTGCTGTGGAGTGTATGCAACAGAATGCTGAAGATCAATCCCCTCAAATGTACAAAAATCCTCAAGTCTTTTGTTCACATATTCCCTTCCATTATCTGTGTGAAGAATCTTGACAACTTTCCCTGATTGCTTCTCCACACGAGTCTTGAAGTCCTGAAATTTGTCAAATACTTCACTCTTATGAATGAGAAAGTAGACCCAAGTGAAGCGGGAGTAGTCATCAATGAAGGTAAGAACATAGCGGGCCTTACTGAATGAAGGTGCTGGAAATGGACCTGCTACATCACTATGAACAAGTTGAAGAACTTCCAAAGCCCTCCAAGTTTTCTCTTTATCAAACTTCTCTTCGGGATGCTTGCCCATGGAACAACCTGAACATACACCCTCTGAAAAACTGATTCAAGGAAGACCTGTGACCATGTCTTTAGTGCTTAGCTGTTGAAGATAGCGGTAGTTGAGGTGACCAAACCGCTCATGCCATAGCTTACTTTTTGAATTTGAATGAGTAAGCAAGGCCCTAAAAGGTGAACTTGGCACAAAGTGGGAGAATGAATAAAGCCTTGAGTTGTCATTGACTTGTCCCACTACTACCAAGCCATCATCATCAAGTTCCTTTACCACAACTGAATCTGGTGTAAACTCAACCTTTTTCCCATTTCCATAGTGAGTGATTTGGTAGATGGAGAGAAGGTTGGTAGACAAGTTAGGAACATAGAGAACATTCTCAAATGTTCCATCATCCATGTCAACTGAACCTTTCCCTTCAACCTCTACTTGTGTGTCATCACCTATGTAAATGTGAGGTACCTTAGATGGCTCCAATGAAGAAAACTGCTCCTTTGTAGAACCCATGTGATATGAGGCACCCGAGTCAAGTATCCATTGCTGTGAAGAACCTGTTGTAGCCACAAATGCTTGCCCTTTTCCCTTAGACTGTGAGGAAGAGGAAGGAGATGAATCCTTCTTTGTGTAGGCAGATGGCAAGTTGATGTTGTTTTTCTTGAGAAGATTAGTTAACTCATCAACTTGCTTTGCGTGGCATCGATGCCTATAATGACCATACTTCTTGCAATATGCAGAAGTTGGTTTATCCTTCTTAGGTGGTGTACCCTTCTTGGAAGAGGATGAAAAATTGCCTTGTGATGGAAAGGATGATTGTCCTTTTTCTTGGTGTGGCTTAGACTTAGAGTGCTTCTTCTTCTTGTTGGAATCTTTGCCTTGACTTCCTTGATTCCCTTGATTAGCCACCAAAGCCTTGGACTTTGAAGACTTGGGAAACCCCATGTTCAACAACTTAGATTGTTCCAATATCAACATTTCTGTGAAAGCATCAAAAGAAGGCATAACATAAAAACTCCCCACTGTCAAACGATGAGTTTGGAAGCTAGATACAAATGCTGCATATTCTGGTGCAAGCTTGTCCAACAAGTTGAATATCAATTGAGCATCCTTCTTGTCAATTCCACAATCCTTTAGCTTTGCTCTTAGCTCATTTGCTTTGGTTACATAATCTTGGATTGTATCAAAATTCTTGGGATCTAAGTTGGTGAGCTCATTAACAATCTGATAGCCTCTGATTTCATCAACTTGTCCATACAATTTCTGAAACATATCCCAAGCCTCTTTAATTGTTGTACATTTCTCAATGTGGAAAATGAGGTTATCTGATACATACTTGCGTAAGGTTCCAAGAGCCATGCAATTCTTTGTGATCCATTCTAATTGAGCATTTGGATCAGCCTTAGGATCAGGTGGTGCTGTTATTGTTCCATCTATGTAGTGTGTGAGACCCTTTTCCATTAGTTTACTCCATACTTTAATTTTCCATGATGCATAATTATGTGGAGTTAATGGTGGAAACTTATTAGGACTCATTGCAACAAGAATGGAAAGAGCACAAAGAGAGGCACAATCACACAAGACACCCCCCCAAATTCACTCAATCAAAGAACCCCCCCCAAATGTGATGATTTGGCACTTTATAAGTAGTGCGTATACAATGGGCCACTTGCAAAAAATGGCAAAGTGGACTTCTGATTTACAATTTTACAACTGCCTCAATAAGGCCAAAAGAGTCTCAAATTGATAATGCAAGAGATCTAACTAAGATCCAAGCAATTTACAAGTACCTAATAGGCCAAATAAGACCAATATTTGAAAGTACAATTTTCACTCAAAATCTTTGAAATCTGATCATAGATTCTGAAAGTAGACGAAAAAATAAGCACTTTCAAAAAAAACGGCCCCTGAAAAGGAGGTCGTATGAGCTCAAACGAGGCCTTTGAAGTTGCAAAATTGAGGATTGGATAGGTACAGCTGAGAGAATCCAAAAATTCCGAAAAACTTGTGCACCAAAATCAGAAAATAACCACACCACTGCGAAGATCACAAAATTTTAGCCCACTTCAAAAAAAATTGCACCAAAAAAGGAGCAGAAATGAGCAAGATATGGCCTTCCAAAGTTGGACTGCAAAACTGAAAAGCCCAATGGAGAGGGGTCAAATTTTTTTCAAAAAATGCTGATGTGGCGCTGACATCAGCAAGTCACTATGTTAAATTTGACGGCCGTATGGCCGTCGCAAAACTTCGCCTCCCTGTTGACTGGGCGTTCGTACTGTACGGACAGCTGACGGTGTAGGCCGTACGGATGATGTGGCATTGTACGGACTGGCTGTGTGGCACTGTGACTGGGCAGGGCGTACTGTCGGCATGGCGCTTTACGTGGTGTACGAAGGGTTGTTTCGAGCCACGTGGCGGGTTCGGGTTGCTGACTGGACGTCAGCGTGGTGCTGTCGGAAGTATTTTGGTCGGCGGCGGGAGTTTGTGCATTGCCAGGGCGGTGGAGATGGCCGGAGACGTGGAGCTGTGGCGGCCGGCGTTGGATGCAGAGCTGCCGGCGGGGGGCGGAGGCCGGCGTCAGGTCGGTGCGGTTGGAGTGGCCGGTGGCGTCGGCGATGGTGGTGCGAGGAACACGGCAGGCTCAGGTGGCGACGGTGGAACCTGCAGGTACGGGCGGCCTGCGGCGGGTACACCTGCGTTCGGTGCTGCAAAACCTGCGACACGCAGGGACAGAGTACGGGGGGGTCTGCGGACCCCAAAACAAAAGGTTTTTTTTTTTTTTTTTTGATTTTTCAATTTTTTTTCTTTTTCGAAATGTTTCGAAATTTTTTTTTTTGAAAAATAATTTTTTTTTTTTGTAAAAAAAATTTCGAAATCCATATGAAAATAGCCAAAATGGGGAAAAAAAATTTCTCACCAAAATAGGTCGACTTTATAGTCGAAATTTATGGAAATGGCCTCCCAGATTCAACGGTGATGTCCAAATCGCTGTATGATGCCCCCAAAAAATGAAGATCCCCGAATCCGAAAGTAGAAGCCTTCTACGATGTCTCCAAAAACTGATCAATGAAGCCCCAAAAGCTCTGATACCATGTTGGATTTTGCCAAGATTAAGGGCACAATGAAAAGCATAAAAGAGACAATAGAATGACAAGAACAAACTGTATTCTCATCAATATACAAATGATCAACTGGATTAACCAATACAATGAATAGAGGTCTGCTTATATAGGCAAGGCCATATGGATGTATGAGCACACAAATATGACATTTGGCTCAATGAGAAACAAGGGTAGGTAAGAAATACTAAGGGTAGGTAGGAGAAATAATATAATATTCCACAAGAGGTGGATGACCCACCGAATGTGGAGTGTAACAGCAAAATAAGACCACAAAAGGTGGAATTTCTCTTACAAGCTCTATCCCTAGGTGCACACTTCTCTAAGTGTCTCAATTCCAAATTATGATGAGATGCATTATCCTAAGTTAAGTAAGTGTAATAATATCCAAAATAAATATTTATTTACACCAACAATAAGATCACAGGAGTAACCAGTGCACTCTGGATGAACACTTATTCGTAGTGCCTTGTTATCATCAGACAACAACGACTGTATGATCAATTATCGGGCATTCCTACCATGAGACAAGATTATCTTGTCAAGTGCCTTTCTATATGAGGATGGGTTTGAACATGCCGCATGAAGAGGTCCATCACATTCATAGAGTAATGAAACATACGTCGATGGATATTATCGCACGTTGTGTGAGTATCATCTCCTTCTAGTTGTGAATGGAGTTGAAACCCTTGTGACACGATCTGGAAATTTTTTTTCTCAAAGTTTTGCAGAGGTGATGACATAGTACACACACCCCATGAACACAGTTACAGATACAATTGCGCTACAAAGATGATAGAGTATGTGGCGTCAAAATGCGGGAGAGATGATCTTCCATGTTCCAAGCAGACACTGCAAATCAATGCAATGTGGAAGAGCAACAACCAAATCGGAAATTATGATCTTCTAAACAAGCTTCTAATTGTTGTCGTCGGTGGCCATGCTCCTAGTCGGTTGGAAAAGAAGGCAGGACATGTTATATTGGCAGTAATGAGTTTATTAGATTGCGGAGCTCGGGTTGGATCAGTCTATTTAATAGATAATGCATTGACAACCCTAGATGTTGTAAGGTGTATTGAAGATGATGCTATTATAAAAGTTGTAGGATTTTTTGCTGGGGGAATGCAATGGAGGAAAACAGTTGATAAATACTCCAAACAAATATGAAGATGGAGAGACTTCTCTTCATCTTGTTTTCTCGGTAGGGTCACGCAAATACGTTTCATTTGCTTTTGAGAAGGGAGCTGAAGTATACATTCAAGATGACCAGAAACGGACACCTCTGGATGATGCAATTACATGTAGACAAGAAGCAATCACAAATGTCTTTATGAAACTAGAGCAAATTGTCGAAGTAATTAAAAAAAATAAAAAATAAAAAAATAAAAAATGATCAACAACGAAAGTTCAAGGGAGGCGGCAAGATCTCGATCTAACATAAATTTGATGGATTGACTATGTATCGAACCACTTAGCAAGTTTTTGTGATTGGTAGTTCTATCTATTGAATTGGGCATTAAGGTTTATCTTTAATGTTGTTTGGCACTAGCGCCACAACATTGGAAACAATACTCATATATTTATTAGTCAGAGAGCAACATGAGAAGCGATGGTCTTACTGTAGACAAAATCAATTCGATGCTCTGTTTCCATAGCATGTACAGATTTGCAGAGAAGGGTCTTCATCTAAATGCATGGCTGGGAAGATTATTGAGGAAGATCGATGCCACATTGATACTGCTAAGTGTCCTGTGCGTGGCATATGGGCTCAACATCTCACAGATCCTGGTTATGTCAGATGAACACAACAAGTAAAAGTATGTGTATCAAAGAGCAACCATCAAATGAGATCTAAATCTTCAAGTGCAAAGAATCAGGAATGAAAAATTGTTGGATTGCGAGGAAGAAAAATAAACAAAGAGATAAGTAATCCATGTTTGATTAATGGTCATGAATTTCATATGTAGTTATTAATTCATGCAATTACATTATGCGTGTTATTTGTGAATCAACATTGTCAGTAGGTGTTCACGCACGACAAGCCGCATTTGAATATCTTGTTTCAATTTCTTCAACGTACTATGAGAAACTTGCCCCTTACATGCAAGACATCTTTAGAATCACAACAAAAGCAGTTAAAAGTGATGAAGAGATTGTTGCTCTTTAGGGTAAAGAGTTTTGAAGTACTATTTGTGATGAAGAATATGGAGGGGAGTTTAGTGGAGATTATGAGATTTTGCATTTCCATTCTATAAACAAGTATTTGCCTGCAGAAGTGCAACAGTCCATGAGGAAGCAATGTTGACCATAGGGGCCCATGCTTATGCTATTGGTAGTGAATTTGCTAAGTACATGCCATAGTTCTATAAGTCATGTTTTGCAGGTGATCTTTCGAGATAAAGAAAGGACAGACCAAGAAGCATAAGAGATTTCATTCAAGGGAGAAAGAACTTGATGCTTGCAGTCATAGGACTGAGTTGATGGCGGTAAGTATTTATCAAAGAAGAAGAATCCATACAATTTGTCCTTGCCTTCTGGTTCTTTGAAGAGGAGGTCAGACAGTCGATATCAGATTCAGAGGGAGTCTAACATTTTATCAAAAGCAACCTTAGACAAGGAGGTCAGAAGGTTGATATCAGTTTCAGAGGGAGCCACACCATCATGAAGATATGCTTAATGCATTCTTCTCGGTGAGAGAGAAGTTTGAGGAGTAAGCCCTTGTTAATACACTCTTCTCTATGAGGGAGAAGTTTGAGGTGAAGGCCCTTGTTCCACCCTCTGGGAGTAGTCATGGTGAACGTCATGATGAAAACATCACGTTGAGCAACTCCGTGATGGGCACTTGTGTTCATATGCATTCTCATACATGGGAGTAGCCATGATGGATGTCATCATGTTGAGTACCGTGATGAATCGTGTTCCATCCTCTAGGAGTAGCCATCATGGATGTCATTTCATGACTATATTATTAACAAGGATTCCTCCCTAGCTAAGAGGGAGTGTTGATATTGTAGTGGCCACCCTTGTGAAGAGACATATGCTGTCATTGAGGACCGACCCCTTATGAAAGGTTTCCTCCCTCATATATATAGAAGATACAAACTCATTCTCTGATCCATTCTCTGATCCATTCAACTTATGTGAAGAGCAATTTATATATTAGCTAGAGCAGATCGATCCTGTGAAGAAGGCCAATTAGATTTGTTCTTGTGAAATTTGCTTCAAGGAGTGAAGCAACATATATTGGGTCTGTGTCTTGCATTATTGCTAGACATATTTGATATATAAAGAAGACATTTTATGCTGGGTTTTTCCCCCTCGTGTAGGAGGTTTTTCCCTTGGAGATCAAACTGCAGATATTCTGACCAAACCTCTTCCCAGAGTGAAGGTTGATCACTTCAGAAAAGGTTGAGGTATGATAGAAAGGTAATTTTCTTTTTAATCTGTATTTGCATATCAATAAGATGTTTAATGTGTAAACTTATTTGTCATAAAAGGACATTTTGGATATTATCCCCTGGGTTCATATCTAAGAGGTGACGATCTCTCAAGATAATGAACACTTGTATGTAGACATTATAAGGTGACGATCTTATAATGTCCAAACCAATTATCATGTTGGATCTCTTGTGTGTCATGGATGTACCATGATTGTGTTGTGGTAAAACATTTGTATAAGGTGTTTTGTGCTCATACCACAACTTGGATAAGATGAGAATTTAAATCTTTCTCATATGATTATCCTTAAGTATTGTGTGTTTAGACAATACTGATATCACATGCTTAGGTGATATCCTATCATCACAAGATTGACGTGATAGACATTTGTATCACGTGTTTAGGTGATACTTCATATCATGTGATTAAGTGATGATTTTCTAAGATGAGAATTTAAATCTTTCTCATATGATTATCCTTAAGTATTGTGTGTTTAGGCAATACTGATATCACATGCTTAGGTGATATCATGTCATCACAAGATTGACGTGATGGGCATTTGTATCACGTGTTTAGGTGATACTTCATATCATGTGATTAGGTGATATGATTTTCTCAGAGAGTCAGATTGTATAAAGAATACTAATCATCATTTGAATTGTGATGCTTGATATATTGTTGGCATTTATCTTACCTAGCTAAGAGGGAGTGTTAATGCATGATAGCTTCGGTAAGATAAATGATTGAATGAGAGATAAATGAAGTCTCTCATTTAATCATCTATCCTATCGATAAACTATTAGGAAAAACTTCAACCTATTGTTATTTCATTTGATGATCATTCTTCCTCTGGATATGTTCAATCTACTCATAGCATAGTATACCGATTAATATCGGTTTATGTATTGACAGTAAACTAATAAATGATTATCGGGATTAACCGATTGGTTATAGAAGCATATACCGCTTGGTATTACTTAAGCGATCACCAAATAGTATCAGTTAAATCAAATTACGTAGACACCAATTGGTGCTAATGAATAAGTTACGTAGACACCGATTGGTGTTAAAGAATAAGTTACGTAGACCTTGATTTGTATCAGATTGTTGATTAATGTGTGCACCGATTGGTAGTTATAAGGCAAAGGGTGGGATCAAGTAATGTCTTGATCGGTCATGTCTAAAAGACATGATCGGTCAAGGCATTGCTTGATCCTCCCCTCTTGCACATATATATATATATATATATATCAATCGATATTTGTGAGAAGTATATAGAAATCAATAAATGCTCCTCTCACCTGCCATACAAAAGAAGATAATCAGATTTATCATATAAATAGACAATACATAGATCAAGAAAAAAAAATATATATATATATATATCAATCGATATTTGTGAGAAGTATATAGAAATCAATAAATGCTCCTCTCACCTACCATACAAAAGAAGATAATCAGATTTATCATATAAATAGACAATACATAGATCAAGAAAATATAACTAGAATATATCTTGCATATTGAATTGAGAATTGAACATCATTTACAGTTGTCTCAACATGTCTATTTCTGAAGGAGGAGGAGGTGGAAGATTCCCTTGATGATTAAGGTCATAGCGGAAGTAATCTCTACCTCTTCTACCATCGTGGCGGCTATGTTGCTCAGATGTTTGCCGTATCTGTGCGGTATCAAAGTTAGAGGGTAGTTTGGCACCCTCTTGATCAAGTCTCACTAGGAATATTAGTGTATGGACTTAGGGGGAGTCTTTTTGAAATATGAGATATAAAGAGTTGAACAGTTTATAAAGGGAAAAATATACTAAAGAAGTAAATATCAAAGAGGGAGAATGTTGACCTTTGCCATTGATTTCAAAGGGGGATAACTATTGACCTTTGCCATTGATGTCAATGCGAGATAAATAGATTCAAAATGCTAATACGATTGAAGATAAGTCAATATAGATACAGGGAGTCTCATGGTCCTAACATATTTAAATTTCTCTAATATATGTTGATTTGTCAACGATATTTTGTTGTTTGCCATCAATAAAAAAGGGAGAGATTGTTGAACAAAAGTTGTCATTGATGTAAAAAAAGGAGTTGTCTCAGAGAGAGATCATTGGACATATGTTCTCAGTACTGTTGCAATCATGATTCTTACTTTTAATATATTTGGATCGTTGGAGAATTGTATTACTAAGATTTTCATGTAAAAATAATTTTAAGTAGTGGTAGTCTTATGCAGTCTTATTGGTTGATATGACTATAAAATTTGACAAGACATGTCTATATTATTATGGATCATCCTTTCATATTGATAGAAGTTTGTTCAAGATATTTGGTTGTAGTTACCCATCCTATATGCTTGTTTTGGTAATTTGTAGGGATTCATAGTTTCTAATGCCTAAGAGTTGCCACTTGTGGTTTGGATAGAGAGTATGCCTACACATGTTCTGTCAGTATTCCTAGTTTCCAGAATTTTGGTGTGGTAAAACATAGTGTTTATTTCACTAATGTGTTATTGTGTTGCTAATAGACCCATTTATGTTTTGGAATGATGTGCTGATTGATTTGTGTGTGAGTTGACATAAATTAAAGGTCCATGTTCCTTGGGATTAGTTTGATCCCTTGTAGGATCCACACATGTATTTTCTTAGGTAGTGTTGTGCATGTGCAAGGCAAGACCTTTTACACTTTTGATTTGCCGGCGAACTTGCAAATGAAGTGTAGAATATGTGTCTATCAGAGTTGCACGTGGACAAACTTTAGGATATAATTAAGCTTCCTTGAGAAGCGTTTGGTATGTTACTTTGTATTGATGTGTGTATGGACTAATTAGGACCTTGCCGCCTACACCTTTGATGGAGGAAAGTTGTTGAACGAGTTTAGTTATAAATTGTAGAGTTGTGATATGTGTGTGTGAGTGTGGGGGGGTAAAAGCACAAAACTATGTCACGTTTCGGGCCAACTTATTGAAGCACAAGTGAATTTAAGTAATTCTAAATAAAAATTAATTTTAGTCAAACATATGGTCTATATAGATTCATTATAGCTAAGTTATATATAGGCCATAACTTTTCCAATTGGAAGTGTCTATTAAATGTATATTTTGTACCACTTTGGGTCTAATTACAAAAAAAAAAAAAACTTTATGTTTCAACCACTCTTGTAAATTTTCTTTTTATCAAATGTAAAATACACTTTTAATATTTTAATTGGTATTTATATTTTATATTTTATTTTTATTGAAAGTAGGCCATCAACACTAAAATATAAGGTTGATTATCTTATCAAGGAAAAATCCTAAAATTTACTTAAAAAATTTGAAAAAAATATGATGCAGTAGAGAAAAGAATCTATGTCAAAATAATACAATTATTTTTCTAAGTTGGATAAATACTTAAGAAAAAAGATGGCAACAACCGGAAAGAGTTATATTTCAGCACACACAACTTTCCAAATTTATTGAAAAATATATATTTATAAAAAAAAGTAAAAGATATATCAATGCACTATAGTTTCAAGTTATCAATACACACAAAAAATTGAAGAAAAAAGGTAAAATTTACTAAATAAAGTGTGGTGGCTTTTGTAACTTCAATTTCAACATTTTATCAACAACTAAATTATAGTGTTTTCTTTATGAAAAACTACGTTCAAATAATTTTTTAAATTTTTGTTAAAATTACAAAAATAAAATAGGAAAACGAATATAAATTTTATTAGTTGATATCATTTCAAAATTCAAAACATATATTTCACTTTATACTGATTTAAGTTAAAAAGTTGAATCAGCATTAGCCATTTCCTTTATAAAAATGTGACACAACTTTGTACTTTTATTCGTCTGTGTGTGTGTCGTAGATTCATTTCATTTATAGCTCTAATAATGTGAATGTAATTTTGAGGATACGAGTTCATATTACGTGAGTTGGAGAATGAAACCGAATGAGATTTTCTGATTCTTGTGCACTATTATTAGAGTATCACAATGTTAAGAGGGGAGAAAGTTGAAGTTTATTTGATTAGAGGCAAGTTGTATGCTTAAGTTCCTAAAACTATATGATTCATATTTTTGAGATTGAAGCTCTAGCTACTAAGTTGTTACTTATACCTAGGCATTTGAAATTTGGTGTCTCTAATGGGTTGGTGCTCATAGTATGTAAGGGGATTGTTGTTTCCAATAGGTTGGTGCCAACTGAATCTATTTAAGTGATTCATTTTTTTTGTGAGGATGGATTTGGGCAATAGATCCAAACATCTATTCTCATTTTCATTTTTCCCATTTTGTGTTTCAACATATATCTAGTGTTCATTGTGTGAATGTGTGTTAATTTATATGTTTTATTTGTTGCATCAACGAGATACTTAAGTGAATATAATTTAGTGTTTGAATTGATAAGTTATTCATGGTAATTAATGTTGAGCATTAAGTGAATATTGGATATATTGACTCACACCCTACCTCTAGGTATATTGTGCGCTCTTCAATTCCTTCGATCAAATTGCAACACGTCCCTTCGATTTGGTTTCTACAAACTTGAATCACTCTAGATCTTCAACTTATTCATATTTGAAGTAGGCTTCCATCTAATTTATCGAGTCAATTAGGTTCTTTTAATTCAAACTTCCGACATTGCTAGGGATCTCTATACAAGGCCTCTTCCCAATCATAGTGATAGCCTTCATCATCTTGATTTGGTTTAATTCTTCTTTTTCTTTTCTTTCCTCGTTCTACTCTTGGATTATTGGCTACCCATCATCATTGTCCTCATTTGGCCTAGGTTTTATTCCCTTTCTTCTATCCTTCTTTGTGACATCTAGCCTGTTCTCCATTTCTTACATGATGTCCATCATCTGCTCTACCCTTTCAATGCCATTGGCTATCACTGGAATTCTCTTTGGTTGCATCTTTTATTTAGATTAGGTGCAATCGATTTAAGCCAATGGTTTGACTTAGGGTTGCAACTATCTCAATTTGGCACTCAGTTGAATACAACCACAACTTGCCTTGAGTTAGTGATTTGTCCACACTAGGGTCTTTAAGAACACACACTCCCGAAGGATTCAAATATTACTCTAATACCACTTGATATAGTCAATGATGGAGGGTCTGGAATGGATTGTACAACCTTGTAGCAAAGTAAATTTGGTTAAAATAATATGATACGTATCATATTATTAGATACCATTGTACGGTCAAGTTCTCCAAGATGCTCCTACATCAAAAACTATATACCATTGTATTAAATTTTAAATTGTTCATTTTTAGATTTTTTTTTTTAATAACATTTATTTGGTTATTTCTCTCCATGAAAATCACCTCTAAGAAATTTTAAGAGAAAAACTAATAATTTGACTTTGTCAACATATTCATACTAGAATAAACCATAATTAAAAAATATCTCAAATTATAACATAAATATGTTAGAATTCCATTGGGTTGCAAAATGAGTGAATATAAAAATTAATTTAATTAACTACATTTTTACCTTTTACATATCTAATTAAATAAATCTTTTAGTGGGTTATCCCATATTTGTTTGGTTCATATGTTATGGCATTAACTTTTGCATTAAATTTTATTATATGATTATGAGAATTATCTTTGATAAATCTTTAAGAGGGTTATCCAAATTTTCAATCAAATACATAGGGCATGATATTAGCTAGTTTTTCAATTTTTAGTATACAGTTATATTGATTCTCTAATAGGAACATTTTAAATTAATTATTTAATATTGCATAATCAATAAAAATAATTTTATATAAGAGATATTTGTGAGATTTTCCCAAGATCAAGAGGCAATGGAAAGCACAAATAAGAGAGACAAAATATATGATAAAAATAAACTGTATTCTATCAAGAGAAAATACTGATCAACTGGATCATCGATCGTTACATACAATGAATATGAGTCTGCTTATATAGGAAAGACTATATGGATATGTGAGCACACAAACATGACGTGTGACTCAATAAGAAACAAGGGTAGGTAGGAAATAGGTGTGGGTAGGTAGGAGAAACAATATAATATTTCACATGAGGTGGATCACTCATTGAATGTGGACTATAACAACAAGATCACATCATAAAAGGTGGAAATTCTCCTACACACGCTATCCTAATGTGGCACAAACACCCAAGTGTCTCATACCCAAACTACTATGAAATGCATTTCCTAAGTAAACTTAAGTAAGGTATAATAATATCCAACATGAATAATTATTTACACCAACACCCCCCCTTAAGTGCAACTTAGGGGAATGCACTTAAGTCTACAATGCAACTAAACAATGCAAGATGGGTCTCGGCTACGAGGCCATGTTAGGTACCCATGTACAAATGCAAATGCATGAAAACTAATGCAAGGAAAATCTCTCACAAAGCGGGGAAAGAGAGAAAAATCCAATGGGAAAAAACCCTCCCCCAAAAGAGAGATGAAAACTAGATACAAAGAACTCTCATAGAAGTATGTGAAGGACAAAACCCCATGTGAGGAAAAAATCCCCCCCATATGAGAGAAGAAGAAGAGAGACTAAGAAGCCCTCCCTCAATATGGAATTTGCACAATGATAGAAGCTCGAAGATGAATGAAGAAACTGCTCCATGAATGTCGAACAACATTCCTCCCCTTAGGAAGAAACAAAACCAAAGGTGTATCCATGAAGTCTCCCCAACCATGAAGGGAAGATGAAGCAAAAATACTCATGATGAAAGGAATCTTTGAAAACTTCTCAAGTGTCCCCATGTCGATGTTGAAAGATAACCCCCTCCAAAGGTGGTAAATTGTGCCACATTGCTGAAAAAGGCACTCCAAGATCTAGTGGAGATGAATGTAAAACAATATCCAAAGACTCATATGTCTCCTCAAAAGATAAAGAGACCTCCTCCAAGTGTTGTACAAAAGTATCCACAATCATGTCAACCTCTAAAGATTGATCATGGAGAGAATGCACAAGAGGGTCAGACTGATCCCTCGCAACAATCGAAGAAAGATCATCTTCATAAAAGAGACGATGAATGTCATCAATGGTGTCTCCCAAATCTGCAATGTAGGAGTCTACAAACAAACCTGCAATGTCTATCAAGTAGGCATCCCAATCAACTGAAACTGGAAGACATGAAATATC
This sequence comes from Cryptomeria japonica, assembly GCF_030272615.1. Taxonomy (NCBI): domain Eukaryota; kingdom Viridiplantae; phylum Streptophyta; class Pinopsida; order Cupressales; family Cupressaceae; genus Cryptomeria; species Cryptomeria japonica. The sequence continues at coordinate 52,149,558 of NC_081407.1, read as the reverse complement.
CTACTGCACTAGATCACAAGAAGGTAAAACTGTCGCACTAGCTGCATCATCAGGTGCAATAGGTGGTGTGACATCAATAGAAGGAGATGAAATGCAAGGCTCAAGAACAAGGTCACATGTGAGAATCCCCAAGTTCAAATTCCCAAAGTTCTCCTCAAAATATAAATCATCAACATAGGAAGAACCAACCTTATCAATAGGACCAAATCTGAAAAAGAGTACAATCGAGATGAATAATCAACTACCCCAGTTGCAATGATAGCTCCACTCTCCAAGTCTCTAATGATAACTGAATCAGGTGTGAACTCCACAGTTTTCCTAGTTGCCCCATGTGTGATTTGATAGATGGAAAGAAGATTATTTGTCAAGTGGGGTACACACAACACATCATTGAAGGAGTTATCCCCAATGGCAATAGATCCTTTCCCAATCACATCCATGTATGTATGATTGCCCATCAAAATCTGCGGCATGTGGCAAAGCTCAAATGTAGAAAACATAGAGTGCGAAGATGCCATATGATGAGAAGCCCTTGAATCTAGAAGCCATCTCCCTGAATCATGACTTGTAGTAGCACAAAGAGCTTGTGAAAAGACGTTAATCTAGGATCTAACCCTAAACTATGCTTTATTCATAAATAAACTTAAAATTTCAATCTCTAAGCATATTTTATACAAGATATAAGCAAACATTGAATTTATCATAATAATGCACATGAATAATATAATATCCAGTATAAAGTTGTTCTTATTTCCTACTCAGGCTTCAAAATTGCCTTAAGAATATACAAGAAGATGCATCCGTCGATCTTTAGTTTGAGTCACTTCCTTCTGTCTTTCGAACGTAGACGAGAGCAAGAATCAGGCGCTTTTTCCGCCCAACCTTGAAGCTTACGCTTCCCCGGAATTCTTGGTCAATCAAGAATACCTGACCTTACATGAATTGGTTTAACCAAAGAATTCGAAAGCAAGAGGGAATCTGGTGCATGCCTAGATAATATATGCATTTTCATTTTTCCTAGTTCATTCTAAGAAACAAGCATTCGCTATCATACTAGGATGTGGTAGAAAGCATAAATAAGGAATTTCCATCTTTTTCTACGGATAATTCAAACAATAACTCGGCCGAGTATATGCCATGCACAACAAAATAACAGCTGGAAAAAGCAACTATTCTCCCTAAAGCATCCACATTCGGCACCCGTTTCAAAAGGTAAATTTTTCCAACTCAAGCTTAACCCTAGCTTGATTCCTTCAAACACATTCTTTTGAGAATACAATCTTTCTTTTAAAACAAAAATAGAGATATCATTTTTGTTGCTTACTGATCATTACTTGTCTAATATATCTTTCGAAGACAATCTTTCATAAAAATGATTAACTTTCATAAGCAATGATCTTAAAATCAATCTTTTGACCAAAATAAAGTACATACAATAGAATTAAAACTAATTATTTTTGTGCAAAATACGATATTAACAACATCTTTTCTCTAAATTCTTTTCTTCTATTCCACAATGGTTTATAAAGCATTTCAAATACGATATTAATAATTGATACCCATTTGGACGTACATATCTGTTATCTAAACTTCCATTTCTACACATGTTATACCAAATTTAACAAATAAAATAAAACATAAGCAAAGGATTCTAACCTTTTGGAAACTTAGAGTGGATTGTAAGCTTTTGACCTTGTCGTTCTTCGTCAATGATTCCACGCCTTGATCGCAAGTCTCTCTTTCTCTTCAACTATTCTTATCTCTATCCAACTATCTCTCTATCGCTCAATCTCCACGATATTATCCAACTATTCTTCCTCTATCTCAAACTATTCTTCCTTTCTATCAAACTATTCTACCTCTCTATCAAACTATTCTTCCTTTCTATCAAACTATTCTAACCCTCCCTTCAAGAAATTATCGCTCTTCTAATCTTGTGTGAGAAAGAATGAATGTGTGCATACGTCTATTTATTCTAATCTTTGGCTATGTTTGCTGCCATCCTCTGGGTCTTATTTACTGTTCCACTATTTCTATTGTCAAGTGGTTGTAATTATAATCTCCATGCAGTCTTATGGATTAAATACCACCCTTGTTTCGTGGAAAGTTTGAGTCTTATTGTTTAAAACTTCCAACCCTTTCAGTTGGAGCTTGATTGCTGCATGGAATCTGTCGACTTTAGCTTATCCACCGCAGAGTGATGTTGCATGCCAAGTCGTGTTGCATGCCAAGTCACCCCAAGGGGTCGTGGGAGTGTTTTACATGTTGTTTACGTTTCAAATGGGAGTAGTGGTAGTCGGTAGTATCTCCCTTAAGCTACGCCTACCTTAAACATCTTACCTTATTGCCTCCCACCGCATTTGACTTGCGTTAATGCTTTGATAGCGGCTATCGTGGATGGAGGGGGTTTTGCTCAACAAACCGACCAAAGAGGTTACCGTGGGTGGAGGAGTCTGTTAACACACCGACCAAAGCAGCTATTCCTTTGGCTTCGACAGTCGACCACCTTTTTCAACCCGCCACCTTTATTAACATGTTTAATAAAGTGATATATAATATTATATGTGTAATATGGTTTGTTTTATAATTTATTTATAAATGACTTTTCATTAAACATTAAACTTTGTTTTTAATATATTCTTTGATAAACCTTTTTGTTTGATAAAGAAATATATATATCGGATTTTCATTTCCTAATTTAATTTCATACATACATATTCAATATTTACAAATAGATGATCAAATTATTATTAGACAAATTTCGTATGAATAGACAAAACATTTGACGAAGTCAAATTTCATGACAATTGGTTATTGATATATGTATATGATTGAATAAATTTCTCATATATATATATTAGACTATTATTCAATTTACAAAATTTAAACTCGTAAGTACTCTTTTCATACATTTACATACCTGAACAAGGACATAAAAACCTAGGGTCGATATTCGTTTTCGAATCATCTACACATTTTATCTCTTTTAACCATAAAGCTTAATATTTCACCATTATTTATGCAACTTAAATTCAATTCAATCGCCACTCACATCATACAATCAATACACATGTATAATTATTTAAATCAATCTACTACTCATTCCAAATTCATCATTTCAATTTGAACAAACACTCAAATAAGGTCATTTAAATCATCCACATTTTCAAGATGCAAATTATAAATCCTAATGTGGTGTGTGAAAGATCCCCTTTTCTATCGAAGTCGTTCAGTTAAAAGCAATTCTACCTGATTCTTGTTCTCGCCTTTGACCTCCTACACCTCATCTTGCATTACTTGCACTCAAAATTTTATCAGCATTGACAAACCCAAAAGAATATTGAATTTCATATCATTTGCAGGAGTAAAAAGCATATTATATTTCCTCATACTAGATTATGAATGATCTAATCAATTTTAAATTTCAAAATCACATTACATCTTTAAATTGCACAATATTAAATAAAACGATTCGTGACAGCTTGTCCTTTTCCTTTATCCTTGGAAGAAGAAGCCAATGTAGATATTCTAGAAGGTAGGTTGATTCTATTCTTCTCAAGAAGATTCTTCAACTCATCAATATCCTTCTTATAACAATGATGTTCATCATGTCCTAACTTCTTGCAATATCCACAAAAAAGATTGTCCTTATATGATTTCTTCTTAGGTGAGAATGGTAAATCACCTTCTTGTGGTTTAGACTTAGGTTGCTTTTGATTCTTGCCTTTTCCTTGATTACTTTGATTCCCTTTGTTAGCCACCAAAGCTTGTGACTTTGAAGATTTGAGAATCCCCACCATGGTCAACTTAGATTGCTCAAGTATCAACATCTCCGTGAATGAATCAAATGAGGGAGAAGTATATGAGGAACCTTGAGCTAACCTATGGGTGTGAAAGGTAGATACAAAAGCTGCATAGTCTGAAGGAAGCTTGTCCAACAAGTTATAAACCAATTGAGCATCCTTTCTGTCAATTCCACAATCCTTTAGCTTTGCTCTTAGCTTTTGTGACAAAATCTTGGATTGTATCAAAATCCTTGGGATCCAAAGTTGTGAGTTTACTATCAAGCTTGTAGCCCTTAATCTCATCAACTTGACCATACAATTTCTTAAAAATATCCCAAGCCTCTTTAATTGTTGTACACTTATCAATGTGAAAAATGAGGTCATCTGATACATACTTTCTAAGAGTTCCAAGTGCCATAGAATTCTTAGTAAGCCCTTCAATTTGAGCATTAGGATCAACCTTAGGATCAAGTGGTGCTGTAATAGTTTCATTTACATAATGAATGAGTCCTTTTTCCATTAGTTTACTCCATGCCTTAATTTTCCATGATGCATAATTATGAGGAGTTAAAAGTGGAAATTTAGGAGAACCCATAGCACCAAAATGAAAAGACACAAGATAAAGAGAGGCACAATCACACAAGACACCCCCCCCAAAATACTCAATCAAGAAACCCCTCAAAATGGTGATTTTGGCACTTTATACTTAGTGCATATACAATGGGCCACTTGCAAAACAAGGCAAAGTGGACTTTTGGTTTCAATTTACAACTTCTCAAAATGAGATCTAAGAGACTTCAACAAATACTGCTAGTGATCTAAACTGAGATCCAAGAAAAATGCAAGTACCAAATATGCCAAAAATGGCCAAATACTGAAAGTACAATTTCTACTTAAAATCACTGCAAACAGATGGCAGATAATGAAAGTAGATGAAAAAATATGCACTTTAAAAAAAAACGGCACCTGAAAAGGAGCCCATATGAGCCCAAACGAAGCCTCCAAAGTTGTAAAAATCGGGATTTCGTGATTTCCCAAAACCAGTATTCGAAAATCAGAAAAATCCTGCACCACTATACAAATCATGAAATTCTACCCCAAAACAAAAAAAATTGGTCGAAAAACGGAGTCCGGATGAGTGAGATATTGCTATTTGAAAATTGCCTGCAAAATTATAATTTCTGGAAAATTTCTGTCGTAGCGTCAAACTTCAAATGCCTCTAGATTTGGCCTTTGAAGTCCGATTTTGATGAAACAAAAGGCAAAACTAACTTTCTTGGACCTCTTAAATCCAATGGTAACCTCATATTTGACCCATCAAGCTTCAATAATAACCTGCAATAGAAAACTCCAAAATACACAACCCCAAATAGCATCAAATTTCTCTCAATTAGCAAACCAATGACACTCTAATGGCTTTGATACCATGTGAGACATGGACCAGCTCTGATACCATGTGAGATTTTGCCAAGATCAAGAGGCAATGGAAAGCACAAATAAGAGAGACAAAATATATGATAGAAATAAATTGTATTCTATCAAGAGAAAATACTGATGAACTGGATCATCAATCGTTACATACAATGAATATGAGCGTGCTTATATAGGAAAGGCTATATGGATATGTGAGCATACAAATATGACATGTGGCTCAATAAGAAACAAGGGTAGGTAGGAAATAGGTGTGGGTAGGTAGGAGAAACAATATAATATTCCACTTGAGGTGGATCACTCACTGAATGTGGACTATAACAACAAGATCACACCATAAAAGGTGGAAATTCTCCTACACACACTATCCTAATGTGACACAAACACCCAAGTGTCTCATACCCAAACTACTATGAAATGCATTTCCTAAGTAAACTTAAGTAAGGTGTAATAATATCCAACATGAATAATTATTTACACCAACAATATTAACAAATGGATTCAAAAATCAAATATTTATTTGTCAATATATTTCCTCGAATTGATTATATGAAATTCTTTTTACTATTTATTTTTAATGAAAAAAAATTTGTTGAGGATGATATATATATTTTTTTGTGATAAAAGTGGCAAAGCCACTGAATAATTTTATTAATATAAAGAGTTTACAAAAACCTGGTTTGGACAGGCATACCAATAGGAAAGAACTAGGTAGAGAGAACCTCCGGTTATAGCCTTTGATCAAAAAAACCATATAAAGATAACAGTTTGACAACACCCTGTACATGGAAATAGACCAAAACCAAGAAGCCTTGTACAACCTCTCCCCCCCTCCTCCTCGTAACCCCCCCCGCCCACAATGGACAAGCCACAAAACTATAATAAAGAAGAGCCCATAAGATAATCTATATCATGACTCAAACTGCCATGTGCTTGAACTTTCCTCCGAAGGCACAAAAGAAGAAGAGTGAGAAACCACATCAACACCCACTGAAGGAGGAAACAACTGAGGAGAGCCAGAAACAACCACCCGCATGCCCGAGAGAGTGGATTCCAATGAACACATCAAGCGCAAAAACTAAATAAAGAGGAGAAACATGATTGATCAATCTTTCAAATTGAATAATTGTATCATCATAGCAATCACCAATTAGTCCACACCTGGCTACACAAAACAATTCTCTATTCCATCCATTAGCAAGAAGCTTAGTAAGAGGCATGAAACCACCATAAGGGAGCAAACCATAATAAAAGCTGTAAAAAGACAAAGCATAATCCACATCACGAGAAGAATAGAATGATGAGACCAAGAAGGTATCATCCAAAGCTCGAACCATAGGAGCATCCAAAAGAAAATCCATGCAAATAGTGAGAAAACGAGAAACCACTTCAGATATGATTGAATTTGTATTTTCCACCATCCAAGATTTACCCACCACCTTCCTAATTGCATAAACGACATCCAAAGAACATAGATTAAAAATACACCCAAGTTTCTCATCGTCGTATGCATGAGAGTCACGAAAATCGCCAAATTTTGGAGGAACAAGACTCTTATCAAGATTTATTTCATAATACTTAATAAATGAAAACGAATAATTTTAGGTTGTATTTTAATGTTTAATTTTATTTATTATTTTAGATTAAATAACCCGATATAGTAGCTACTAATTCTTCTAACGACCATTTAAACATGCATATGCATCATTCAACATTGATACATTATTTGAAAGAAATTATTCACATTGCTTAGATAAAATAATTTTGTTTATAAAACTAAATGAGATGCTTAACCATATTAGGATCTTAATGTAAATTATATATTAATCTTACGTCAAGGCGATGCCAAGATAATTAAAAATCTATGAGATAATACTAAGAAAACATAAAAGTTACTCTATAACATCGATGAAACATATAAAAGTCACATTCAATATTTGCATTGATCCATGATATTATGTTCTTAGTTATAAATTGATCTCTCATTTTCTACATGACATCTTTCTTTTTTTTGGATAAGTAATAAAATGTAACTACAACAAATTATTGTTATATTCATGCTAGTGTTCGATAAGTGATATTATTTTAAAGTATTATATTTACTTTAGAGTATGGTTTGTGTTTTTTATATTTTGTAAAATATAATAATTAGAATAATTCTTTGATGAAGCATGAACAGAATAATCGAGAGGTATCAAAAATATTTTCTTTCTATTGGCGACAAGGTAGAGTTATCAGATCATGTAGAGGTACAATTCATACCTTATTTATTCAATTTTTTTGAATTTAATTCTATCACAATGAATAAAAATTATATAATAAAAGGCATTTTTACACTTTAGATTTATTTCTCAATCTAAATTTATTTATTATATTTTTATTTAATGTTATTATATTAATACGATATAAAAAACTATTAGGAATTATTAAAAGTCAATTTAATTGAATAATGATATTATTTGGCAAGAAATAAAATTAAAGGTGTTATTTATGAGACAAGGATATAATTTCTCAGAGGAACAAAATATAGTATAATATTATTTATAATTTTTTAATCATGTGATAGTCCACCATGGTCAAGTAATTATTTTCCAATGAGAATACGCCTTTCTTTAATTCCCAGAATCTATTTATACAACAAAAGTTTATAGATCTATTAGTTACACTCATAAATTTATTTGTTAAGAATCATGTTGAATTTTACAACAGAAGCACCTACAAGATCAAACAACAAACAAAGAACGCGTTCCATAAACTGTTGGAAATATAAGTTTGTATGGTTGTCATTGATGTCAAACTTGGTTGTCCAGATGGATCTTGGTTCGGATATGTTCTTGTTCTTGTAGTTGAGTTTGATATTTTGGTATTGGTTGTGGCAATATGTGGGACAGTGTTTTGATGTATGCCAGAAACAATATTTAACGTCTCACATCGACTGGTTTTCTGGTTCATGGATTGTAGAAGTTAGTTGTTACTGTTCCTCAACAATAACGATGTTTGTTAGACTGGTCTGGAAAGTCTTTGGTTGTCTCAGGATATGTTGAAGGTTATGTTGCAATTTAGTGGACATGATTGTCTTTGGTGGTGTTTTTGTTCTGCAAGTGAGTTATATTGATTTGTGCTTGTTATATTCACTTGTGTTATAGTTCTATGTGTCCAATTATATTATATTTTTGGATTATTCTCTTTGGTTTGGACATGCATTGGAGAATGAGTTAGAATATTGTTATAGGTCACACCATGGTGTGTGGAGATCCACGCGGTATAATTTGTATTGGAACATGTCTTTTGGTCAACTGTTTGACAAGTGTTATTGCCTATCTACACATTACATTTGGTGGTGAATTTGGAGGATGTATTAGCATGTGCAGATTGTTGGATTCATCTTGGAAGGATATGCCATGATGTATTTGGGTCCCCTCTTTCTCATGGAGTAAACCGTCTTGACTATTTTTTGTTCGGGTCGCTTATAAGGTGCAATAATATTTATTTTGATTGTGGCCGACCTTGAAATAGGTTTTCAATGATCTATATTATATTTAAGAAGTGCGGTTGGATGAGTTGTGTATATATTGTGTGTGAATTTATGGGAAGCGAATTTGAATGATGTGCAAGAAGATTTGAGATTGCAGATGCGTAAAAATCAGGTTGTGAATGGCTTTGGAGGTGATATATTCTGTGACAGTGTGTACAGACAATGATAGTTGTCAGAGATGTTTGCCATGATATTGGTCACTTGATACAGATGTTCAAGGATAATTTCATGATCAAGAGATCCCTCTCATTTCAATTCTACTAGTTCCTTTGTTGTTGATTGAGAGTGGGTCCTTTGGTAGCACCTTGTATCTTGCCCTAAAGCGGTGTGCCTCAGTTGTGCAAGTCCTTGTATCTTTTCCTAAGGTGGTGTGCCTTAGTCTTGCAGGTCCATCAGGTGCATGTTGCTCCTTGGTAGTAAACCTAAAACATTGTAATCATTTTATTCATGTTATGAGTTTGATTCTCACAATAGTTTTTCCATGTTTGGCTTTTCCATGTAAATCCAGTACTCATGTGTTTTGATTAAGTAAAAGCGGGTATTTGAAAGGTACCCGAACCTTTTACAAGCTAGGAAAACAAAACTGCTAAAAAAAGTACTTGATCACTTCAAAAAGACAAAATGAACCCACCGGAAGGGAATAGCTTGAACACATCATTACATTAAAAACTCGGAACAGACAACAAAAGGAAAGCACAAAGATAGCAAAGAGACAAAACCAAGGACATCAACTGAAACTAAATACTATTCAGAATTTCCTCAGCATGAACAACCATTTGTTTCATGTTGTTCGCTGAGGTCTTCATATCCTCCAGCTCACGACCTTCGATGTCGTCCTTATTCTTTGTGTTAGCTCTGGTCCTCCTTTCATGACCCTTCTTGTTCACCTGTTCTTTATCACCATCCTTCTTTGCATTATTCTTGAACCTGTTGATAAAGATGTTCATGTTGTCCACCGAAGATTTGAGGATTTGGAAATTTTGATCAGCAATCTGCTTGACATTGTGCTCCAGCCTGTCAATTCTGCTGCCAAAATCTTTCATTTTGTTTTCCATTTCCTTTCTATCTCCCATCTCATTGACCTTTTTTTCCGTTGCTAAGATTTTTCCAACCATACAGTCAATAGCTTCCGCATTATGCAGAACGGCCACTAACTCTTTAATATGCTCCGCCAAGGGCTTGTCACCAACTGTAATTCTTGCCATGGCCTGTGTATCAGTTTTCAAACTGTTAATATCCTTTACCATGGTAGAAATGGTCTCACAGAAGGCCTTAATAGTATCTTTGTCACCACTGTCACTTTGACCCCCTTTTTCCTCCTTATGCAGACTAGTGGTATTCACGGTCTCCAAATTGTCCTTAACCGGGTTACCCTCCCCTTCTTTGTCCTGACTATCGATCCTCTTATTTTCTTAATCCTCCTCCTCATATTCAACCAGAACATAATTGAAATCAGAATTGATCTAGTACTCATGTGTTGATTGTTGATGTGTTTTCAGTATTTTTGTAGAATGGTTAAATTTTGTTTATAATCTATTTTGGATTCGGACTGATTCAACCCTCTTAGTCTTGGGTTGGGTTAAACATAAACAAGAGTAGCAAGAAATATATGATATATGTTGAACACACCTAGAGACACAAAAAGGGGGAGGGGTGAATCAGCCTTGACGAATTTTTTAAAACTTTTGATTAGTTATTCATTCAACATCGATGATTCAAATAGCAAGGAAATAGAGAAATCAAAATAGATAATTATAACGCCAGATTTACATGAAAAACTTCACGTGGGAAAAACCACAATGAGAAAAGCTCATTGGATCTACTACCCAAATACAACCTCAAAAGTGAAAACAACAATACATTATACTTATACTTTATAGGGTACAATCCAAAGGAAACTGTAACTCCCTTAGCACAACAAGTCTTTACAAATATTGATAATTTGAACTGTAATAAAAATGCATGTCACCTTCAGATGGTACTGTTCTATTCTTTCACACACTATTGCATTGTCATAAATTTTCAAGTGACTTTATCTTCTATATTATCCTCCATGACTTCTTAATTCATTAACTTGGTCAGCCCCCAGATAGCTCATATTTGAAAGCATGAAATACATTGATCGTCAACCTCAAATACTTATATCATGAAAAATGAAAAATTGTAGATCAACATAAGGTTTAATTAGACCTAAAAACTCTCCACCACATCCTCCAAACCAATTGCAAATGTTTAGGATCAAACTGCCAGTCTGAGTTCAAGCCTTGTCTATCTAACAACATCAAATCACCAAAGATTGTCAACATTTATCCCTTGTGCTACCAAAGAGAGACAAAGATCATTATGTGGATCAAAATATTAACATTGTAGCTCTTGCAAAGTATCCCTACAATCATCTTCTATAGTATCTGGCAGTGATGTGCTTGCACAAGTGGATAAACAATTTGTACTGATGAAAACAGAGTATGCCAAATTAACTGTATCATACTAGTTCTTTGGATCTTATAGTCTGGTACACCAAATCATCTGAGACTTGCATAAATCATAGTTGAGACTTATTGAATAGGTCCTCAAACTTGCATAGCCATATCTACCAGTCTGGAGTAATATAGAGCATTCTAGTTTATCCTCTAAGACCTTTACTCAACATAGGTATAGTCTATTAAATAGTCACTTCTAATTCTATGTGTGGAGCAAGTTGCCACTAGTAACATTAGATATAAAATGTTTTCAGAGGAGATTTTATGCTTGGAAATAGTTCGGTTGCTCAGATTTCCAGAAAAGGTACATTGATTCTTCACAGTGGAAAGACAACAACCTAAAATGTCTTATACGTATAAGGCTTGAAACATAATCTTCTAAGCATTAGTCAGTTTTTTGAGAAAGAATACAAACTCTTTTAATGAGAAAGGACGTGAAATTAGGAATAAGGATATCAAAGAACTGAATTGGATTGTTTAGGAGATAGCTAGAACTATGTTAAAGTGTGAGGATATCAAAGAACTGAATTGGATTGTTTAGGAGATAGCTAGAACTATGTTAAAGTAGGCACACTTGCCAGATGTATATTAGAGAGAAGCATGTTAAATAATCGTGTACATCCTGAATAGAACTCAAATTAAACCAAATACAACAAAGACCCCATATGAATTGTGGAATGGAAGACTGACATTAGTAAGGCATTTTAGAATCTTTGGAAGAAAATTCTATATCAGAAGGGGATGAAGACAGTTTGAGTAAGTTTGAGTCTAGATGTAGTGAAGGTATTTTTATTGCATATTTAATAGCTAGTAAAACATATAGATTTTAAACGAAAGACTGAAGAGAATCATGGAGCGTGCAAATGTAACTATTGATGAGTCAGTACTACCAAGTGGAGCTTTGGAAGAATATGACAAGGTCGGTTCAGATAATAAAAGTAATGAAAAATATGGAAATAAATTAGAGTTAACAAATGAAAAGACTCCAACAAGGTATGTGCAAAATAATCATTCAGAGGACCAAATTGTTGAATACTACCAGATTTTAATAAGGGGGTGAATAACCAAACACTAAATCGGAATTAGCTTTTTACTCAACATTCATTCCATCTAACATATGCATGAAAGTACATAGCTCAAAATACACAAGAATACCAAGATTTTTATGTGGAAAAGTTAATCTGGAAAAAACCATGATGAGAACTTTCTTACTATATGATAATTCAATTACAATATTTAGGCTAAAGGTCAATGACCTCATTACCCTTGAGATGACTTGCAAAGATAAGGTGCACAACATTAGAGAAGGATAGAATAAGGAATTGCAATCACCAAAGATCACTTCTTTAGGGCAAGATACAATACTTTTGATAAAATAACATCAATAAGATTGAACTACAAAGAATTGTATCCATTGAAATGTTCACCACATTTCATTGTGGTGCAAGGGAACCCAGGGGATCATGCCTTCATGAGGCAAATTTGAATTTTAACTTTTGTTTCATGTTAATGTCCTCAAATAAGGTCATATGCACCATTTGTGTGGGTTTGAGTTTAATTGTAGGGTCATGTTGTTCAATAGGCCTATATGGGCAAATGTTGGCACAATGTTGTCAAATGTGTCAATGATGAATTCATGGGATGTAATCTTGCTGCAAGGTCTATTTGACTTCTTTTAGGCATGTTTAGGTGATTTGAAGTCATTTTGGATGTTTTCACAAAGGTCTGCAAGAAACAAGAAACGTTGCTAAGATTGCCATAATACAAGTTGCCAAATAAAGTTGTCAAAAAACAAATTTATGAAATTGGTGAACCAATGGTCATAAAGATTTGAAAATTAGTTTTGTTAGTTGTGATGGTTGTTTGAGTCTATATATATTCTTGTAGAACCTCAGTGAGGAAGTTGTTGGAGTTTTTGTAAGGGAAGTTTGTGTGAAAAGAAACCAATAAGAAATCTCTATTTATTGTTCTGAAACTGTCTTTTTACTGATTTTTCTCTGTGTTTCAGACTTGTACGGTTTGTACGAGCATTTGATGATATGAAAGAAATTCAAAGTGTTAATACTTGGAGTTAAATTTCTATTGCACTTGCTTTGAAGAATTTTTATTGAGTTTTGAGATTTTTAACCTGCCTGTACATGCCCAGTGACAGATCTAGAAAGGAAGAAAATGAGTTTTTGAGCTATTCCACTTATTGTATAGCACTTTAACTCAGTGGAATGGCATATATTAGTGTAAATTTTATGTTTGAATGTTTTGCAGGGACAATAACTCAGTTGGTGACTCTGTGATGATGCCCTAAAGGGATTGTGACACATTTTCAAGTGAAAAGAGAGGTTGAGGGTAAGGTATGGAGAAACCTTAATGTGGAGGCCATGTAACGGTCTAGGAAGCTTGTGCAAACCTAATCTAAGATGTTTGAGGCGTTGGTGAGGTTTGGGAAGGTGTGGAAGTAGCACTTCTAATAAACCTTGTTGGCAATATGTTGAATTTGGTTAAGTGTTGTCAATGATGTCAACATTGTATCTTGGTTGGAGGCTATCTCGGTTGCACCTATCCTGGTTAGTCTTGGTGATCATCTTGGTTTTGGTTATGATTCTGATTTGGTATGATCAGATCTCTGGAATCAGTTTTCGATGCTTACTCTGGATGGTTATTTCTTTGCCATATTTTGTTAGTTCATGTTTTGGTGCTCCGGTAACTATCGGTTATGTTCCCGGTTGGTATTTCTCGGTATTGGTTACCTTTACCAATAAGCAATATTTGGTGATTTGGTCCGATTGGTATTTCTCGGTACTGGTTACCTTTACCAATAAGCAATATTTGGTGATTTGGTCAGACGATTTTGGTCTGGCTCATGGATTCGATTTCTATCATGCTGAAGGTGCTTCTTGATCATATTCCAAGTGTTTGGCGACTTTGCATTGGATGGCGTGTTGTTATGGTGGTCCTATTTGGATCCTATTAGACTTTTTGTGTTAATTCACTAAGGGTTTCTACCAGTTGGTGAAGCATGTTGGATTTTGGTCTTAGCGGAATTTCTAGCGGATGGAATTGTTTGGTTACTTGATTTAGGTCCATGCTATGTAATGTAAATTATAATATTGGTCCGGTGATACCGTGTGATGTAATTTTTGTTATTATGGGTTTAGGGTTTAGCCGACCTTGTTAATAAGTTTGATGATCTGTATTAATATTTAGGTGACTTATTCACGTAATTTGGACAAGATCGATGGGATCAATGACTATGTCTGCGTTATTAGAGGAAGGTTTATGTGCGAACAAGTGATATATCATTCGACAAAGGTTTTTTGTTTTGTAGGACATACATCTATGCTTAACCGGAAGTGTATCAAGCATTAGGAGATGTTACTTTCACAGTTCATTCTTTCTGGATTGTATTCTAATGTTTATGTAAGTCAGTGAGACTTCTTTTTGCGATGAGCAGTGAGCTCTAGGCGGTTGGCTTGATTGCAAGTGCAATCCCCATTGTAATTTCACATACTGCTGCAGAAGAATTATCTAATTGTGGGTAGGGTTTCCCACCATGGTTTTTCCCTTTACCGGTTTTCCCACGTCAAAATATTGGTGTTGTGTGATTTGTACTTTCATGTTCTATCCTTCATTGTGTTGGTTTCTTTGTGCTCCAGTTTATTGGTTTTGATGCATGAGTTCTGATTTCTGATGGTAAAAATTTTCGGCCCCCCCCACCACTCAATTTACTCCCGGTATCAGATATATCTAACAATTGGTATCAGAGCAAGGTCCTCTTTGCAGAAGTTTAACTGCTTGAGGAGATCCGATGGCAACTACATCTAGTTCTACATTCAATCCCTATAAGAAGCATAGTCCCAGATTTGATGGTACAAATTACAAAATATGGAAGGAGCAGATGAAGATTCATCTTAGATGTCTTGGAGTTGAAGTTTGGGAGATAGTGGAGAAAGGGTATATACCTCATGATCCTAATTCTAGAACATCGACACCTCCTGATGAACAAAAGAAGGCTGAAAATGATGTTAGAGCAAAAGAAACATTGTTAAGCGCCCTATCTGATAAAAAGCTATTGAATGTCATAGAGTTCTTGAATGCAAAGCTGATCTGGACAAAACTTGAAACTCTTTATGAAGGTGACCAGGCTGTGAAAATTGCAAAACTTGAAGGTTTCTGGGTAAGGTATGAAACTTTGAAGATGGAAGAAGATGAGAAGATAAGTTCTTCCATGGATAGAGTAAATGAGATTGTTATGGGAATCAAATGTTGTGGCGGATCAGTTAGCGAGGATGAGATTGTATCAAAGGTTCTGAGAGTTCTACCTCTAGCTTATAAGATGAAGGTTACTACAATCAATGAACTCCAAACAATGTCAAGTGCCCTTGTTACCAGAGATACATTGCTTGGGAAATTGACTACTTTTGAGCTCGAAGAACTTGGAGATCAGAGTGCTATTAAAACTGTATTTAAAGCATCTGCCTCCGGTAAGAAAAAGATAGATTGGAAGGAAATGTATGCTAAAGATATGGAAGACATTGAAAGAGAAGAAAGAGAACTTGAAGAGATGGAAGCGTTGATTGCTAGAAGAATTCCTAAAGGACCAGTTGGAGGTAAGTATGAAGGAAAAGTCTCTTTTAAATGTTTTTCATGCAATAAGATTGGTCATTTTGCTTCTAGATGACCTGAAAGAGCTGCTAGGAATCATGAAAGATTTGTGAAAAGTTATAAGCCTAATCCAGAATATTAGAGCAGAACTAGATTCAGAATGAATAAAGATAAATCATGCTATTATGCTGGTGATGATGAACCGGTGGGTGGATCCGGTAATGGAGCTTCCTCCGGTAAAGATTGCGTTTTTATTGCTATCAAGGATGATTCTCCGGAACCTGTCATGGAAGCACTTGTTTGAAAGAGAAGGCTTTAGCTGCTAAAATTGAAGAAAAGGATGAATGGGTTATAGATAGTGGATGCTCATATCACATGATTGGTAACAAGAGAAAATTTCTATCATTACAAGAATTTGATGGCGGATTAGTCAGATTTGGGGACAACAAAGCATGTAGGATGAAAGGAAAGAGAACAATATCACTGGATGGTAAGACTAATACTGATAATGTTTATTATGTTGAAGGCTTAAAGCATAATCTTTTAAGTGTAGGTCAGATGGTGGATAGAGGATTTTATTTACAATTCAAGGATGGAAAATGTAAGATCATCAATAGATCTGGATTGGAAATTGCTTCTAGAACTTAGACCAATGGAAACATCTTTCATTTGAACTCTGGTGAGAAAGCTTGGTTGATTGCTCAGATTGATGAAAGTTGGTTATGGAATAAGAGGAAGTGTCACGTAAATTTTGATTGCATAGTGAAGATTAATTCAACATAGGCTGTCAGAGATTTGCCCAAAATTGTCAAACCTCATAATCCGGGATGTAGAGAATGTCAAAAGGCTAAGCAAGTCAGAACTTCTTTTAGAAGCAAACATGATAAATCTAATGAAATTCTTGATCTTATTCATACTGATCTGTGTGGACTAGCAAGGACTAAATTTTTTCAAGGTGATAGATACTTTATATTACTTATTGATGATTATTCTAGAATGATGTGGGTAGCATTTTTGAAAAAAAAAATCTGAAGCTTTTGAGAAATTCAAAATCTTCAAGGCAATGGTTGAGACTGTGACATGACTGGAGATAAAGCATTTAAGACCAAATCAAGGCGGCGAGTTTACATCCGGTGAATTCAACAACTTTTGTGAGAGGAATGGAATCAAAAGACAACTTTCTACACTTAGGACTCCACAATAGAATGGATTGGTGGAAAGGAAAGACAAAACCATATTAGATCTCGAAAGGACTATGATGACAGAAGCTAGATTGCTTGATATTTATTGGAGGGAAGCTGTCAACACGGCTGTATACACTTTCAACAGAGTACACTTAAAATGTGATACCAGTAAGACTCCTTATGAATTATGGTTTGGTCATAGACCTGCTGTCAAATATTTAAGAATTTTTGGAAGTAAATGTTACATTAGAAGAGATGATGCATTGAGAAAGTTTGATCCTAGAATTGATGAAGGAATATTTTTGGGTTATTCTACTAAGAGCAAAACGTATAGATGTTATTACATAAGATTGAATACGATAACAGAGAGCATAAATGTCAAGGTGGATGAACAAGGCAGTAATCAGATCAGATCATATGATTGTGGACTGGAAGGAACAATGAACTAGTCACTCTGGTAACATCAGAAAACTCAACTGTGATAGAGGAACAACAGAGAAAGTCAGTAAATCAAGAAAATTCAAATACTCCGAGGTATATGAAGCTAAATGATTATGAAGATTAGATCATTGGAGATAAAAGCAAAGGTGTGATGACTAGGAGAAGGCTAGGTACTGAAGAGGTATGTTTGATTTCTCAAATTGAACCGGAATCATTTATTGAAGCAAGTAAAGATGAAAATTGGATAAAAGCAATGGAAGAAGAATTAGATCAGATAGAAAAGAATAAGACATGGGAACTAGTTCCTAGACCTAAAGACAAGAATATTATTTTAACTAAATGGGTTTTCAAGAATAAATTGAATGAGGAAGGTCGAATTGTGAGGAAAAGGGCTAGATTGGTTTGCAAATATTATTCACAGGAAGGAGGAGTTGATTATGCCCCGGTTGCTAGAATTGAAGCAGTAAGAATTTTTCTTGCTTATGTTGTACACAAGAACTATAAAGTATATCAGATGGATATCAAATGTGCACTTCTAAATGGATGAAACAGATGTTAAAAGATATAAGGGTAAGTTATGATGAGACTATTGTTATTCACTGTGATAATACTGCTGCTATTGATATGTCAAAGAATCCAGTATTTCATTCCAAATCAAAACACATTTCTATAAGTTACAATTTCTTGAAGAAAAAGGTTGAAGTGAAGGAAATCAGATTGGTTTATGTGCCTACTAAGGAGAAAATTGCAGATATTCTAACTAAACCATTGCCTAAAGATACTTTTGAATATCTCAGAGATGAGGAATGCATCAATCAGGTAAGCTTATCAGATATTTTCTTTGATTTGGGTTGATGAGATGATGCTACTACTTGGGGGAGTAGTCAGCTATTTGGTTCAATATTTTTGGTTTGGTATCCGCCCTTTGTCATTGATGTCAAAGGGGAGAGGAGGTATTGATGTGAAACTCAGTCATATCTTTGAGGGAGATTGTTGGCATTCCTTGGCACTTGGATGTTTTTCACATTCAGTGTTGCCATCAATGCTAAAGGGGGAGATTGTTGGCAATATGATGGATTTGGTTAAGTGTTGCCATTGATGTCAAAACTGTATCCTAGTTGGAGGCTATCCCGGTTAGTCTTAGCGATCATCTTGGTTTTGGTTATGATTCTGATCTGGTGTGATCAGATCTCTGAAATTGATTTTGGATGCTTACTTTGGATGGTTATTTTTTTGTCATATTCTGTTGGTTCATGTTTTGGTGCTCCGGTAACTATCACTTATGTTCCCCGTTGGTATTTCCCGATACCAGTTAGCTTTACCGGTAAGCAATATTTGGTGATTTGGTCAGACGATTTTGGTCCGGCTTATGGAATTTGTTTCTATCATGTTGAAGGTGCTTCTTGATCATATTCTAAGTGTTTGGTAACTTTGTATTTGATGGCGAGTTGTTATGGTGGTCCTCTTTGGATCCGGTTAGAATTTCTGTGTTACTTCACTAAGGGTTTGTATCGGTTGGTGAAGTGTGTTGGATTTTGGTCTTAGCAGAATTTTCGACGGATGGAATTGTTTGGTTACTTGATTTAGGTCCATGCTATGTAATGTAAATCATAATATTGGTCCGGCGATACCATGTGATGTAATTTTTGTTATTATGGGTTTATTGGTTTAGGGTTTAGCCGACCTTGTCAATAAGGTTGATGATCTGTATTAATAGGTGACTTATTCATGTAATCTGGACAAGATTGATGGGATCAATGGTTATATTTACATTATCAGAGGAAGGTTTATGTGCGAACAAGTGATATATCTTTTGGCGAAGGTTTTTCTTTTGTAGGGTAGACATCTGTGCTTAACCGGAAGTGTATCAAGCATTAGGAGATGTTACTTTCACAGTTCATTCTTTCTAGATTGTAGTCCAATGTTTATGTAAGTCACTGAGATTTTTTTTATGATGAGCAGTGAGCTCTAGGTGGTTGGCCTGATTGTAAGTGCAATCTCCATTGTAATTTCACATACTTCTATAGAAGTATTATCTGATTGTGGGTAGGGTTTCCCACCGTGGTTTTTCCCTTTACTGGGTTTTCCACGTCAAAATATTGGTGTTGTGTGCACTTTGCTTTCATGTTCTATCCTTCATTGTGTTGGTTTCTTTGTGCTCTGGTGTATTGGTTTTGATATGCATTAGTTCTGATTTCTGATGGTAAACTGATTCACAATCCTCCCCTTCTCAGTTTACTCCTAGTATCAAATCTGTCTAACAAACCCTCTTGTTACAAGCGCTAAGTAGACTTATAAGGAGGGTTTGATGGTTAGATAATTAAGTGACCTTTTAACCTGTTAAAAATGGTGAAATATCTCCTTTGGCAACTTGCCTAGAAGATTGGTGTTGAGTTTGGAGAGTGGGAAGGTAATTACTTGGTAGTTGCTTTGGAAAATAGGGCTAATTGAGCCCCTAAAAACAATGGCAATCCTATTTTGGTTCATGCGGTCTGAAACAATCAAAAGGGATTTTTATATATATTATGTAACCCCTTAATGGGTGTCTAAATATGCTTTGCTTTTGTGCCCATCCTCACTGTGAAGAAATTTATGTGCCGAACTCAAAATGGAGGCCTACTAGGAAATCACTATGGTTATGAAGGAAGTACTGAGGAACAAAGTCAGAGGGCCTATGCTACTATTTGAGGGATTTTGTTGCGATGTCATAACCCATTTGGGAAGCCTGCCCCTAGGGTTCTAGCCAATTCGAGTTATTATTCAAGTTTATGACAAAAAATGTCAATGAGTAGGAAGATGATGAGTGGATAGGGAGTCGATAGGTGAGTTGGGAGTAAGATCTCCCTTTGGGGTTTTGTGAGCCCTTTTGGTGATTGTTGTGAGTTGATTTTGTTACTCTTGAACCCTCTACATCACATTGTTCAAAACACATAAAAAATTGTCTTCATTACTGCTTTATTATATTTACGAACCTATTTACTACTTTTCAATCACTTCACACAACCTACACAACTTTTCTATTTATTTCTACAATGATTCCATCATTTGTATACCATCTGTAACCTCAATAACATTGTAATATCTCCATTTTTGTGAGCATCAGAGTTCGAAGGATTAGCCTATTATTTGACCCTCGTAGGCTAGTATGGTGGATTGGAGGGTCTTGTTTGGGCGTTATGGAGTTCTTCAGGTGGTAGATGGTAGTGTTTTTCTCTCCAGATTGTTGGTATATTCTAAGGCTAGGCTATTCAGAGTTTCCTGGTTCTATTTTGAGGGACTTACTATTTATAGTAAGTGAGTGGTTGTTGGAGAGGGACCCTTACTATTTTTAGTAAGGTAGTTGGATGCACAGTGGATATATTAGTTAACTCCCAAGTTTAGACGGAATTGAGAAATAATGATTAATGATGAAGTTCTAATTTTATAATTATTGTTAAAGTTATACTTTAATAATAATTAATTATTAAGTGCATATCATTAATAAATTAAGTGGACTATTTAAAAAGGTAGTTATAAGTGAATACTAAAGTATACTTTATATTTTAATAATGTGCACCAAAAAGGAGGGAAAAGAAATGAAATTAAAGTAAATTAAAGGAGATGAAGACAAATGCAAATTAAATATTATAAAAGGGCATTTGGATTTCATTTCATTCATTCTTGAATCAATCAAAATTTGCCTTTTCTGGAGAAGCTTTGGCTTTTAAGAAGAAACCTAGGGTTTCACTGTAAATTCAATCTTGGAGAACGTAGCCTCTCTTTGATTGTGCAAATATTGGTGGCTTTATTCAGAGGTCAGGTTTGTGCTTTATTGGTGAAGAAATTCATAAATTTATAAGAGTTTCATTGAGGATCAGAATATTAAAGAGTTAATCATTTGTATATCAAAATTTGTGTTGGTTGCTACAGTGGCGTGAAACGTGTCGCTCTACAGTAAATGCTAAAGTATTAAGTGTGCAAATTGGAAGTGATAATCTACAAGAAATTTCAAGGGTTTGATGATTTAATTGTTGTCATATATTGGATGGGGTTTGATGATATTTTTTCTACTGTATGACTGCTGCAAACTATATACTTCATTCTGGTAACCATTTATGGCAGAGGGTTTTGAGGCATATCTTACCTATAAGTTCATGAATTGTAACTCCTAAATTGTTGATTTATATAATAGTAGATATTTTATAAACTGGGTTGTCGATATTTTGTGAAAATACTGAGTATCTAAGCTAATGTAAAAATCTGGAATTTTCAGTTGTATATTCCCTATGTAATGTCCTATTTTTTTGAGTTGAAATAATTATTGCAATATCTTCTATTTTTCTGCATTATATTGTTGTATCAAACATTGTAAATATATCAAAAAAACAAAAAATCCAAATCAAAGACAAGTGAAAATTAGAAAAGTAAATATCGTATAAGGGTGGGATATTTCAGTGGTATTAGAGTGCTTTCCTGCCATCCTGTTGGGGTTTGAATTAAATATTTAGAGAGGCTGCATTGCATCATTTGAGTGACCAGCACACATAAGTTTCATTTATGGGTTACTATAGTCTTGTAGGAAAATCCAGGGCATAGATTGAGCAGGATGCCATTAAGATAAGGGAAAGATGTGAATGGGAAGCTCTTCAACTCTTTGAGGCCTATCAGAGTTTGCCAGATAAATTTAAAGAACAATACTCTCTTCATGATTATCTGAACTAGTTTGTCACCTGGAGGCCTGAAGAGATTGGGTTGGTAAAGTATATTACGAGGGTGTATAAGGAGAAAATTACATCTAAAGGGACAACTTTGTCATGGGCATAGTGTTAGCAGGTATGGTAGAACTAGTAAATCAACTTATGCAGATGGTTCTACATCTACACTTAATAACCAGGTTACAAGTAATCCCATCATGAGCAAGAACGAAATGAGAAGACAAGGTCTATGCTTCACTTGCAAAAGTTATCGGGGGCCTAACCACCAATGCACAAATAATGAGGTAAAGAAGCTTTATGAAGATCTTGTTTTGCCACATGGATGCATTGAATAAGTAGCCACAAAGGAGGCATATTTGGAGATGCACATGTTGCATGAAGATGTTGGGGTTCATGAGTCACATCATTTGGAGGGACAAAGAGGATCCCTTGATGAAGCCATTGAGATTAAGTAGGTTTAAACACATGCAGATTTACCTTGCAGCCACGGGGCAGAAACTATGGCACATGATACATTAAATTTTTCTATAATGATACCCCTTGAACCAACACTTGGCAATGAATGGTTAGCAAAGGATAAAGTTTTGGTTGTGTCTTTTGAGGACACTACAAATAAGTATGATGTAGCGCCTGATTTTTTGTTTTATGACAATCATAATGTCCAGCTTACTCATGATATAGCAGTCATTCCTTGTGAAGATGATGGATGTATGGTGTCCCATAACATTGACACTCGAGATTTGGGTGTTAAAAATGAACTATGTGATGTGGATTCAAGTCACTGCTAGTCTGATTTTGCAAATCAGACCTTAGAAGATTTACTTCTTGATGATGAAGTTGAAATTTTTAAGGCAGCTTTAGGGGGAAAGTCCTTGAGTCCTTTTGAAGATGAAGAAGAGTTAGAACAAGAGGGTGATGGCCTAAACAAAATGCTGAAAGTAACTTTCATGTTTTTGATAATCCACTTTTTGAGATAGAAGTTGAGATATCCTATGTTAACCCACTTTATGGGGTAGAGTTGCAGGATGATCACGTTGAGGGACATGCACATGAGGAAAGGGTCTCATATGAAACCAATAAGGGTTTTGAGTTCCCTAAATTTTTTGTATCATCAATTGTTGATGTCTTTTGATTATTCTGAAGATGCCAATTTAGTTTATTTGCAAGGAATCCGAATTCATGAATCACACAGGTTTGATTTACAAGAGAGTTACATTAGAGAGTATTCTATTGGGTACCTGGATAGACTTGGCAAAGAATCTACCTGATAAACTATACAAGATTAGAGACATGAGCCATCTACTAATTCTAGTGATGAGAGTAGTGGGAGTGACGAGGAGAGTGTTGCCCAGGACTATGACAGTTAACCATTGATGAAGGTTGGTGCATTCTATGTTGACTGCATAGTAAGGAGTGCTCATCGCTTCTCCTTTGGTCCACACACAAAGGATTTGATGACATGGAGTGGCTTGAGGTGTATACCATCCATTGTGGGATGGAGAGTTTCCACCTTTAGAAGATGGAACTAGAGGCTGTAAGTACCAGACTGTTGTTAGCAGGAGATTACTTGCAGGGACAACAGTTAGTTATCCATCGTGTTATTATGTATCCAACAGTTTTTGCTACTTCTACATCACAAAGATTTCATACAGATACATGGTTACAAGGTGTTTGTGATGTCAATAGGCGTGATGGCTGGGTTAGTTATCACATCTATGAGGGTTTAGTAGTAGACGGGGAGAGATATGGTGTAGCAGATACTTCCATATGTTATTATATCCGCATGATATATGGATGTGAGTTCAGATTGTTTTGGGATCCAGGGGGTGACAGGTATGACACTGCAGTTTGGATGGATTTGATGCATAAGCATCCCCGGTTCATAGCAATCTTACATCAACCAAAAATATTTTCTTTCTATTTTGCTTTCTGTTTTTAGTTTCATCATTTCTTTTTGTATGTCCCAAATTTGGCTCACCGGAACCTGTGGAGTTGGATTTTTCTTGAAGACTTGATCATCTTCCTTATTCCCAAACCGTGGAGCATTTGGATTATTTTCCGACAAGTTATCGCTACCGGTTTTTGAGACAATTTCCTGTTACCGGTTGCGTAGACCTATTTGCTTTGGTGATCTACCAGATCCCTTCCATAGCTTATGAAGCCCTGAGCGTTGATTTCAATGTTTCTTGGCATGTGGCTGACCTTTTCCCGTCACCTACTCTTCATCCTTTGGATTTTCCAGAGGAATTTCTTTGGTGGAGGCCGACCTTGTTGGTTTGGCATGTTAGGTCTTGTTCTTCAGGTTTTGATCCCTTTTTGGGCTGACCGGATCCTCTTGGATTGTATAAATCATTGTAATGGAGAATTATAATGTAACCAGGAAGTAAGACTTAGCATAGAAGATAGATCTTAAGATTTGAGGTTTGGGTTGTGACCTGTTCTATATTTTGAGCATATTTTAGCAGGCCTGTGAGCTGGTTTCTGTAACTCGGTTGTTCCGGTTGGTTGTAATAAATTTTCATGTTATAATTCAATCTGTTATGCATTTCCTCCATTGTGACTTTTTTTTCCGTTGTGTTTACTCTTGCTGGCCGGTTTGGATTGATCTCTTTGAGGTCCCTGCTAACCGGTGATTTCTTCAGGATCCCATTGAGTTGCTTCACCACTTGCAGCATGATGAAGGTGTTGGCCTTGTGTTGTCATTGATGTCAACCAGTATGGGATGTCTACTAGTATGAGAGATGTATGTGCAACACTGTCTTGAAGGAGTACAAAATGAGATATCTCTGATATCACCTTGTGTTGGAGAACACTAGTAAGGTAAAGAAGAGAATGTCATTCAAAGTAATGACCACTGGTGTCACCGGTACACAAGTTAGTGCTGGACTTGTGTGGATGAAATGTTAAGGTTACCGGTACCGGTACAGTGTATCTCCAATAAGGAGAGTATGTCAACTGGTATGTGAAGTGTTGACAATGGGTAAGATGCTTGGATGTTGTTTGTGATGAAGAGGCAAAATGTTACCTAAATCACATCAACACTGGAGGAAAAGAATGAACAGGTCACCGATATGTTGTATGGTTGCCGTATAGCAGGACTCCCACCAGATGAAGATGCAGTCACCCAGTGAAGAGATGATTGACAGTGAATGTGCCCACACCGGATCACATGTGCGTGTTTGAAGATGTGCTGCACAAATAGGGAAGTCACATGAGTGCATTGCAGGATGCAAGAGACAAGGTATCAGTCCACCGGTAAGTGGAGCGTATCTCATAGTATGCATAGTGTGGATTATAGTTTCATGAGATAAGGTAGATGAGGCAGAGGCAGGTGTTTGAAGGCTCACACCTGATCTACCGATGAAACAAAGGAATGCCCCTAGTGCATGAAATTAGGGTTATGCACTGGATTGAAAGAAAAGGCATGTTGGGATGCCAATGCAATTGAAGTATGTTGTGTTTGTCTCTTGGACAAATTGGCTCTGATATGGTCCAAGCTAGTCAAGGAGAAGGCATAGATGAGTAGATGCAAATAAAGGAAGAATGGCCTGATTGAAGATAGAGTCTGTGGAAAGTTGATGACATGGTGTCATCAAGAGGTTTTACCGATATGAATGTTCATAGGTAATATGGACAAGGTGCAGATGCAGAAGACTCCCCATCTGATGAAGATGTGCATAAGGCAGGTTAGCAAGAGTGTTGACCGATTGAGTAGTCCATCGACAATTCAACAAAAGTGCAGACATGAGGAGTTAATCGGTAAAATGTAAGATACCGACAGGGTTAGTAAATTGGTAGAAGAGAAGAATCGGTTGAGTGTTTGGTCGGTGATTCTTGAACCAACACATTGATTCAAGCTGGTAGTTGGTCGACATGGATGCCACGAAGAGATGAGGTGGCAAGCATGCAGACGTTAGTAGAGCGTCATGTAGAGAGATGTTTCTACCGTTGTACATTTAATATGGATCTCGTGATTTGGGGATCGGATCAGAAGAGTGTGGCTTGGGGAAGAATGAGAGATAGAGACAGAGACAAATCAGGGAGTTGTCGGTGCTTGGATCTAAGCAAGAAGATCAGATTGTGAGAAGACCTGGAGAAGGAAATAGCATAAACATTAATGGCATTTTGACAGAGGCAGGGCGAGAGATGAGGTCGTGGTTGCTAAGATTAGAAGACATGTATTGGAAGGTGCGTTAATGGAAGAGATGCACAGTTGGTTGTCTGGGAGATCAGATTGGATTTGATTTGCCTCGAGGTTGATGAGGAAACCCTAACCGCCCATGTTTTTGAATTGGCTTTTGGTGGGAAAACTAGGTTATAAATAAGGAAGCCAAAATCATTGAAGGTAGAAGAAGAGAGTGCTGTTGCAAAGTGATTGAGTGTTACTTCTGCATGTAAAAGCAAATCAATCAAGTACTCAACGTGTATCTCAGAAGAGACTGAGTGTGAGTGAGAACCAGGTTGAAGTGTTCAATCGGTAGCAATGCAGAATCGGTAGTGCCCATACGGACAGAGCAGAAGTGAAGGAAGTTGCAGAAAAGGCAGACATAGAACCGACAGAGTATAGTACCGGTAAAGAGAAGAGCAGTGATGAGAAGATTTAGTAGAGAAGTAGGGGAGAGGTGAACCGGTAGAGTTTACCGGCAAGGAACCAGCAGAATAATGAGTTGGTATAGCTGAGAAGGTGTCTCATCGACAGAGAGAGGTATATGAGATGGTTGCAAGATTCACTTGTAACAGTAGTATTAATTTTGTATTTGAAGTTATCTTTGTAATCACTGAGTTGTAGCTTGGTGCAGGGGTTGTAGCTCCTTTGGGTTGTAGCCCATAAATCAGTAAGGGGTTCATGCTCCTTGTGTCGGTGCCCTAAATTAGGGGTTGTAGCTCCTTGGGTTGGTGCCCTAAATCAGGGGTTGGTGCTCTGTGAGTTGGTTCCCTAAATTAGGGGTTGTAGCCCTAAACATTGTAATAAAGTTTTATTGTGAGGATGGATTGGAGCAATAGACTCCAGCAGTATTGCTCACCGAGGTTTTTCCCATCTTGGGTTTTCCTCGTACATACTGGTGTTATGTGATGCCCCTTTTGTGAGAATGCTTTTGTGATTAGTCTCCCCACTAACCAATAAGTCTGCATTGTATTAGATCCCATAACCAGTATACTCAGATAAGTCAGCTAAAGAGAAAAAGTTTGAGAACCACTGATTCACCCCTCTCTCAGTGGTGCATTGTGTCTAACAGAAGGTTATGCCAGAATTGCAGCGGGGAAGTCAATGGGTAATGTGTATGGCAGACTTCCATGCTGGCTATGGGAGCTAGGGATCGATTGGGTTGGTGGATTGCTTCTTCCTTCTCTCAGAATTGACCTATTTACAAGGTACAGTGGTATCACTTTGACACCATAAGATTTGGATGGGGCATTCTATGGGATGGTCTGGGATCCCGACATTCAGTTGATCATTGAGTGTGGAGTCTGGGATCTTTTTGGTGCATCAGGATTTCAGACAAGGCTTACTGATGAAAGCATATGGGTTCATCTTTGGACTACTTGTACATGTTTCAATTATGATACACATTTCTTATGCGCGTGAGATGCACAGTTAGTTTGACATCCATTTTTATGCAGTTATAGTTGCTGGTGCTACGGGAGGTTGTTGGAGATCTGAGGGACATTTCACAGTTCTCTTTTGGGGCCTCCTGAGGAGTGGAGTTTCTTTGTAGTGGAGATTGCTTGGGGACAAGCAATTTTAGGGACGATGGACTGTAATGTCCCCATTTTTGTGAACATAGGAGTTCAAAGAATTAGCCTATCATTCGACCTTTGTAGGCTAGTATGGTGGATTAGAGGGTCTAGTTTGGGCGTTATGAAGCTGTTCAAGTGGTAGATGGCAGTGTTTTCCTCTCCAAATTGTCTGTATATTCTGAGTCTAGGCTATTCCGAGGTTTTTGGTTCCATTTTGAGGGACTTGGTATTTATAGTAAGTGAGTGGTTGTTGGAGAAGCACCCTTACTATTTTTAGTAAGGTAGTTGGATACATAGTGGATATATCGGTTAACTCTTAGGTTCAGACGGAATTGAGAAATAATGATTAATGATGAAGTTCTAATGTTATAATTATTATTAAAGTTATACTTTAATAATAATTAGTTATTAAGTGCATATTATTAATAAATTAAGTGGACTTTATTTAAAAAGGGATTTATAAGTGAATAATAAATTATACTTTATATTTTAATATTGTGGACCAAAAAGGAGGGAAAAGAAATAAAATTAAAGTAAATTAAAGGAGATGAAGACAAGTTCAAATTAAACATTATAAAAGGGCATTTGGATTTCATTTCATTCATTCTTGAATCATTCAACATTTGTCTTTTCTGGAGAAGCTTTGGCTTTGAAGAAGAAACCTAGGGTTTCGCTACAAATTCAATCTTGGAGAATGTAGCCTCTCTCCGATTGTGCAAATACTGGTGGCTTTATTCAAAGGTCACGTTTGTGCTTTATTGGTGAAGAAGTTCAGAAATTTATAAGGGTTTCATTGAAGATCAAAATATTAAAGAGTTAATCATTTGCATATCAAATTTTGTGCCGGCTGCTAGAGTTGCGTGAACAGTGTCGCACTACAGTATTAAGTGTGCAGATTGGAAGTGATAATCTCCAGAAAATTTCAAGGGTTTGATGATTTAATTGCTTCCATATAGTGGATGGGGTTTGAGGATATTCGTTCTACTGTATGACTATTGGAAACTTTATACTTCATTCTGGTAACCATGTATGGTAGAGGGTTTCAAGGCATATCTTACCTGTAAGTTCGTGAATTAAAACTCCTAAATTTTCTGGGTATTGTTGATTTAGATAATAGGAGATATTTTATGAACTGGGTTGTTGATATTTTGTGAAAAGACTTAGTATCTAAATTGACGTAAAAATCTGGAATTTTCAGCTTTATATTCCTTATGTAATATTTTTTTTTTTTAGTTGAAATAATTATTGCAATATATTCTATTTTGTTGCATTATATTGTTGTATCAAACATTGCAAATATATGGAAAAAATATAAAACCCAAATCAAAGACAAGCGAGAATTAGAAAAGTAAATATCCTATCAAGGGTGGGATATTTCAAACAACAATTAGGTTGGCCTCTCTAGATGTAATGTGTAATTACAAAACAACCCAAACAACTCTCGTCTTAACAATCTCAATATAGCAATGATCTGCACTTACTAGAAATGTAAACAAATTTTAATTTTGGATGACATTCACCAAAAATCTATCCCTTTCTTGCATTCTACCATGAAAATTCTTGAACCAGCTAGAGTAGTACTGGGTGTTGTATGCATTACACTTGTCCAAAAAGACCTAATATGCTATCTAATTTGAACCACAATCAGGGATAACTTATCCCACACTTTATCTTTAATACCTCTAGAATATCATTCATCAACATGAAAGCCAAATATATAAACAAAAGATCCATCTTGAACTGATATTTCCTCTTATTCTTTCTTTCCAAGTTCTCCAATAGCTATTGCCTCAAAAGTTCGTAGAGGTTAAACCTTTCTCCAGCAACCACCATTTGATGTGCAGTGTGAATTGCTATCACGATGGGAGAACCCTCACAGTTCTAAAGGGAGACTTTTTATGCCAAATGCTTTGTTACAAATTAAACACCCAGATCAACATGCTACTCTACAGTTTTAGCTCTTTCATTATGCACCGAACCAGTAAGTTGTGCAACAATATCATTTTTTACTATCTTCTTTACCAGAAGGGTACATGTGGAACACAAACCAGTCAATGCCCTAATGGCATCCTTTGTAATTTTGTATAGCCGGTCCAAATAAATCACATCATCATGAAATTGTCTTAGAATGCTTTGAATTCATGCTTCATCATAGCTAAATTCAGGAAGTTACTTCCAAGTATTCAGACTCATCTAAAGAATCATTTTGTATTCCTCAAATATCGTTAAATTAGTGTATTGGATGGAAAATTAGGGTTTTACAAATTATGCTTTGTAAACTAGGAGACCATCCAATTTAAACATTCCAACACATTAAAAGAGGGATAAATACAATAGATCCAACCTTAAATCTCTTAGGAAGAGGGTTGAACGTTGATTGTATTCCTTATTCCCCTTTGTTTGAGTTAAAAATGTAATTAAAATTATAAAGTTGAATTTAGGGTACATGTGGAACACAAATCAGTCAAAGCCCTAATGGCATCCTTTGTAATTTTGTATAGCCGGTCCAAATAAATCACATCTTCATGAAATTGGCTTAGGATGCTTTGAATTCATGCTTCATCATAGCTAAAATCAAGAAATTACTTCCAAGTATTAAGACTCATCTAAAGAATCATTTTGTGTTCCTCAAATGTCGTTAAATTAGTGTATTGGATGGAAAATTAGGGTTTTACAAGTTATCCTTTGTAAACTAGGAGGCCACCCAATTTAAACATGCCAACACATTAAAAGAAGGATAAACACAATAGATCCAACCTTAACTCTATTAGTAAGAGGGTTGAATGATGATTGTAGTCCTTATTCCCCTTTTGTTTGAGTTAAAAATGTAATTAAAATTATAAAGTTGAATTTAGGGCAAGTATCTCGATAATTAGAAATAAACTGATGAAAATAGACTGCTAGAGATATCCAAAAGAGCCATAGTCAAAGATTTGGGAAAATGAAAAGAATCAAAACCTATTCGCAAAAGTTCGGGCTAATTTTTCGGTATTGGGTAGTACAGGTTCACGTTGGTCCTCCGATTTTCGCTTCGCCAAAAGTTGAACCTATTTGTCATCGTCAAATCTACGGAAATCCTTCTGTATAACTCTTGAGTATATCTCCTGCATATAGAAAGAGATTGAAAATGTTGTGGATAGGTTTGCCTTACGTCAAACCCCAGTTTAGGAATTAACGTTAAAATTGAAATGATAAACATAATAGAAAATCACAGCAAGATACTCTCCCTTTGAGGGAAAGTCTAGATCTCAAATATAATGCTTGTAATTAAATTATATACCTTAATGAAGTTTTGCTTGGATCCCCATGCAAGGGCTTTAGGATGTCTTGTAGAATGTCTTCATAAAAAGTTGATAATGGATTCCATCTTGAATGCTTGAAATTGACTTTACTTTTTCTCCAACACTTGATGAATGCTTGATTTCTTGCTCACTTGAATTTGCTAGAGTGTAATTGAGATCATTAGATGGCTTTGGTTTCAAATGAGAGGGGTAGAACTTCTTTTCTACTTGACTGCTTGAAAATTAATTGAATTTTTGGATTAGGTCGACAATGGATCAACTTTCTCACTCACTCGAGGCGACCACTATGAGTGCTAAACTTGGGTCCTAATGAAGAGGACCAGGGCTTTGGGTGCCTTGGTCTTGAGAATCAATACTCAAGTTTGGGGAGAAGGTAGGGAAGGTGATGAAATTTCAAGTTTGTAGGTTGTGTGATCAATATCAAAATAGTCATCGGGCATCAAAAGACGAATCACTAAGGTGAGGACTAGGCAAGGATAAAATTGTATGTGGATACAGTTTATGATGCCACATTTAGCCCCCACTTTAGTGGAAGTATGAGACTAAACAAACTCATGGTAAAGTAAAAAGTCACATTGAAAAACTTTCACCAAGACGTCAAAGTGATAAGACACACCAAGCTCCCAAGGAATTTAGGATCTTTCTAGTCTAATATCAAGATAAAAGGGACAACACATCAAAGGGAGAGAAAGAGCATGACTATACTGCCCTAGTAAGATTTTATTACTATGAGTCATGAAAAAGGAAAATACTAAATTACAAAGTAAAAGGCTCAGTTTTCAAAGTAAATTGAGTATTGAAAAGATGTCATGGTGTGCGTATGAAGTGCAACATTGAGCAGAGTGTATGCCCCAATGTTAAATCGATTGCATATGCCTCGGGAGAAATTGTTTTAAGGTAGCATGCGAATAAAAGACAAGCACGTTACAACAATGAGATGCCCCCAAGAAAGGATAAATCAAAGGATAATGGACACAAAGCATATAAGAGAAAAAGGACATAAGGGATCCACTAACTTTTGGGTCAGTTTCTCTTATGATAAATAATGTATATCAAAAATATTTGTATTGAATTGACCTCATTCCCTTAAGGTAGTGGAACTACGGACACAATGGAAGAAGAGAACAAGAGAGAACAATCTAATGTCTTTTTGTGTCAACACATAATAGACCAAAAAGAGATCTCAATGCTTTGCATCATCCTCAAGTAGAAAACATAAGGTACATTTACAAATGATAGCACATTTACAACATAACATAGATATAACATATAGAAGAATTGAGATACAAATAGAGGAACTTCACAACAGATTCGACCACTTTATTACCTTGCAACAACAATGTAACAAAAGTCATCCAAAGAGAACAAAACATAACACGAAAACTTGTCAATCAATACAACACGTGGGAAGCACATTATGAACAAGAAAACACACAAAAGAGAATCCACAACACGAATGAAGCTTTGTCAAACAAATCATCCGCCTCCCAATCTTGCTTAATTTCATCTAGGGATGATGGACAAGATGCTAGGGGAGCCAATTTGAGCAAAGTAGATGGAGCTATTGCAAGTTCCAAACAAGGACCATGCTCGAATGCTGAATCACTTTGTTGGCAAGAGACACTGTTCCGGTGAAGATTGATGCATGAGAAATGCTTAGGAGTTGTCATTGTTGGCAACTCAATTCAGAAATCATATCCGGTACATGTAGATTTGATTTATCAGAAGTTGCATTATTCCTTTGCCAAAAGTCTTGAAGGTGGGATATAGTATCTGACAGTGTATGAGTACAATATGCAGATCTTGATTTTGGTTGCATAACTTTGGTTGCAGTAATAGAGGTAGATGATTTGAGGTTCGAGGGAGCTTGTTTTGTAATCCTAGCATCTGGTGTTGATTCATGAGTGAGATTGAAGGTCCGGTAACCAGTAACTCAGGAAGAACAAAGCTATTTTGATGTAATGTGTGATCCAGAATCTTTGGGATGATTTCGGTGATTGGTTTCAAGTTTGAGGAGATTGGACCAACATATGTGAAGCTTGTTATCATCTTGTTTAGGTCTGCATTGGATTTGTGGATGGATTGAGCTGACTTGTTGGTTACACATTTTATGTTGCGTGTTATACGGTTTTTGGAAGCCGACATGAGAATTGATTTGTTTTGTTGATGCAGATATATAAGATCGATATATTTGACCATTTTGGGAGATGGGATGAGTGTAAGGAGTCTGTATGATAGAATGTGTGAAGTTTGGTGAATGTAATTGAAGGTTTAATTGCTCCGGTATATGACAGAGCAGCAAAACAGAGTAGAGATGTTAGACACAATGTACCACTGAGAGGGGGGGTGAATCAGTGGTTTACAAACTTTTCCCTTTATCTACCCTATGTGTGAATACCGGTTAACATCCTATTACCTAGTGGGTCTATTGGTAAGATAAATTAAGACAATGCAATGCAGGAATACACAAAGGCACATCCCATAACACTAGTATATACGAGGAAAACCCAAGATGGGAAAAACCTCGGTAAGAAATGTTGTTGGAGTCTACTGCTCCAATCCAGCCTCACAATGAAACACTTTGGTTACAACATTTTGGGCATCAACCCAAGGAGTACCACTCAAGTAGTTTATGGGCACCAACCTAAAGGAGCTACAACCCCTGTTGTTTATGGGCACCAACCCAAAGGAGCTACAAACCCTGCACCAAGCACCAACTCAGTGATCTACAAAGAATCATTATCAAATACAAAAGTAATAACCTGTTACAAGTGAATCTTGCAACCACTGCATATAATCTCTCTATCGGTATCACCCCTTCTCTACCATACCGGTTCTCTACTCTTCCTCTCACTCTGCCTCTCTTTAGCTTTCTGTTGAATCACTATCTTCTGCTCTCTGCTATACTCTTCTGCTGCTGCCTTACCAGATCAATTCTACCGGTTACCTTTCTTTTGCTTTTTCTCTCCCGAATCTCCTCTTCACTTGCTCTTCACTTCAACAGTCTCTGTAGTCTTCCAGCTGGTTCTAGCATTGTCGGTTGGCTTCAGTGATACTCTCTTGCAGCTTGCTGGTTGCTTTAACCTTACCGGTTAACCCTCTGCTAAAACCTATTACAGGTTGTCTCCCTTCTGCTCGATCTCTATCACCCTCTGTAGATATCACTCTTCATCTACTTCTCTATTTGGCCTTTGGCTTTACTTGACAGCATCTCTGTCTGAGGCAACAACCAATTTGTCTTCGACCTACATATTTCTAATCAAACTTTCCTGCCAGAAGCAACATTCAAACATGGTGCCTTAGAGTTTCTTCCACTGATCACAAGGCACATCGAATCTAATCAAATCTCCTTCTAGAGATCGATCACCTCCAACAAATCAATCAAGCTTTGCCAATCTCTCGGCTTCAAATACACGTTTTCTAAGTTTATCAAACACGGCCCTGTATGTCGACTTGCATCTGTCAAACGCCATAAATGGTTCGATGATTTACTTCACCAACTTCGATCTGTATCCAGACATCCTACATCTATCAGTGCACTCAATGGATCAGATCAGATACGTCCTGCCTCAAGCTGCAACCCCTCTGCAACTCGACCCATAACAGTCACAGTCAACATTAAATGTCAACCAACTGTGCAACAACCTTACCGTCACGATATTTCACCGACCTTTGCAAGGTTGTGACTTAAACTCCATGTGGCATCCCTGTCGGTATCCATCTCAGCTTAGACCTCTGTGTCGGTTCAGATAGGATCATCGACCAAACACTCAACTGGTGCACACCTACCAGACATCTAACCCTAGCTCACTAGGTTGAACCAACGTAGTCACCGACCAATATCACACAACTGGTCTATGCTTCATACTATCAGTTCCTCTTTGCCTACCGGTTAACCTTCTTTCCTTCTCCTTCCTTGTGTCGGTGGATCTTGTCAGCCCGATCATAAATCATGCTGGTCTTCAACAGCATCCTTGGAGGACACATCATGTGCATCTTCATTAGACTGAGTACTTCACCTTTGTCTCTCTGTCCACTTGGCTATATGTCGGTATTCTCCTTCTTTACCAATTTGCATTTTTCATCTTTCATGCTGGTAGTGCGCATGATATCTTCATGCCAACTATCTCCATTTGTTATGCATTTGTGGCAACACCACTTTCCATCTGCATACTGGTAACTCCATGTGTGCAATTCTAGAGCCTCATTTTCATTTGACTGGTTCTCCTCTCAATCAGTTTGCCAAGAAGGCAAACTCACCATCTTAATTCTTCCTTCTCTACCTTGGTAGCACACCATGTCTTCTCATGCTGAACCGGTGCACATCTTTGAACATATCCTATGGAGGCTTCCTCATCTTCTACATTAGTCATTTGGTGTATGCACTCAATTACCTACCTTTTCTTTCTCTATCTTATCCTAGAGAGTCATAATGGGCCAATGACAAAAGAAAATCACTTATCAACATATTGTGCACATCAGCTTCCAGTGTTGCACTAATATGACCTCCTTGTGTGAGCAGCTACATCTCCTACACATAATACGGTAGACATCCCCTTTGTCTACTTTACTAACTTGTTGCAGTCCAAAGACTGTCGGTCATGTCACCATCCTGTGATGACCTAGTCTTCTAGTGGGTGTCCTGTAGTTTAACCTCCAACTCTTACCGGTAGACTGCACATGCTTCACCTCCGGTGCTGATATGATTCTTGTAACATTTCGATTGGTAGCCACTCAAAGCCAACACATTACTTACCGGTCATCATACCATACCAGTCTCCAATGCGTGTCTACAACACATGCCAACACTGACTTGTGTACCGGTGTCACCAATACACTTCAATCTCCCATACCGGTTGTATCATTCTATACCGATTGACATCAATGACAACACAATACCAACAATCTGTCCCTTTGGCCTTGATGTCGACACATGTAGTATCCAACATGCTACATATTTTTTCTCTCCCTTTGTGTGATTCATGGATTCTCACACATGTAGTATGCGGCATACTATAGAATCTCTCTCCCCCTTTAACAACAATGGCAAAGGGCACTGTTAGGGTTTCACTCCTTGTGTCTCCTAGGTACTGACAGATTGGTCTAGCCCCTTTTCCTTTACCGAATGTTCCTCCTCCTTCAACCATCATTTGTTACATTTTCTCAAGTCACAACACTTGAGATGGAGGGCACAACCACCATCTGACACCAATTATCCAGCAACCAAGTGTATATGCAGACCGGAGATATATGCATATATAATACTGAAACCAATTGAAGACCCATGTGTTAGTGAATACACCATACATGTCGGTCAAACTGCATCATCTCCCCTTGATATGCAGAAGCCATTCTGACCCCAAAATGCTGATACCAAGTGTTGAAGCTAACATTAATACCAATTGTATCTCCTCCAATACTAAATGCATGTTCTATTGTGAAGGTAACTTATATCTCCCTGTATACTAGTCCATGGTGTAGCATCATTGATACTTGATTTCCTCCTGTCTCAAGTGTATCAAGCACCAATCACAAGATATGAGTGTGAACTCCCCCTGAATCACAGCCCCCTAGTCTTCATTTTTTGTCAAGTCCTAAACTGGTACCCCAAACTGTACTTTATACTGGTAGAAGTGAGCATTGTTAGTATTTTGGATATGTTTATATGGTTTTGTCTTTGATGTCAACACCTATTAACACTTATCAACTCTGGCACTTGGAGAATTGACAATGTTACCGGCAAGCGACTTATGCACAGTCACTTGTATCTGGTACACCGGCAGGATATATTGTTCACCAACACTTGGAATGACATGGAAAATACTTGGTTATGTCGAAGACATCGTTTGGACACATTGTCTTGGAGATTTGTTCATTGGTATATTCATGTTTGCATGTTTGTTGTTACTGGCAAATAGGTCCAAGATAAGCACCGACAAGCTTATCTATTCCAGATCAGCACGACAAGCTATGGAGATGATTTTGTTGTTATTGTAAATGCATTGAGCCTACATCATGCATCGGATGTTGTTTTATTTGTAAATTGATTTTATTGTAATATCTTTTAGAGCCGACCTACTAAAATTGGTCTTAGGTTATGGTATAAATGTAAGATCTTATTTTTTAAGATCGATATGCGAATGTGAGAAGGATTGTAATTCAGTATAAGTGAATATAAGCAAAGCTATACACGCATACATCATTTGAAGGTTGAAGGAAGGTTTCTATGAAGACATATTAGAAGTGAACCGGTATTGAATCCAGCATATGAAGATGCTATTTTGAGCAGTACATCATTATTGGATTTAACCATCCAATTGTAGTCAATGTGACTCCTATTTGTGTTTGAGCAGTGAGCTCTAGGCAATTGGCCTTTCTACATGTGCAGACCCCATTTGTATACACATACTATCTGCAGTAGTATGATCTGATTGTGGGTAAGGTTTCCCACTGTGGTTTTTCCCCTTTCAGGGTTTCCACGTACAAATATTGGTGTTATGTGTTGTGGATGTTATTGTCTTTCTGTTTCATACATTAATCTTTACCGGTACTGCAATTAACTGATAAACTGTTTACCGGCATAAAGTTTGGTTTACCGGTATTAAGCATTAAGGTTGGTTAAGTTGTTTTTGGTTTAAATTTGTTTGACAACTGATTCACCCCCCCCCCAGTTGTCTCCGGGACCTAACAATTGGTATCAGAGCTTAGTCCTCTTTTTGCAGAAGTTTAACAGCTTGAGGAGATCCAATATCTACTAACTATTTTAGGAAGGACAGTCCTAAACTTGATCCAACCAACTATGGCATATTCTGGATTTTGGAAGAAGATGAAAGGATTTCTGCTTTTATGGAAAGAGCAAATGAAATTGTTTTGGGTATTAAATGTTTTGGAGGAACCTTAAGTGAAGATGAAATTGTTTAAAAAATTTTAAGAGGATTGCCACCGGCATATAAAATGAACGTTACTAGTATAAATGAGTTAAGAACAATGCCTAATACATCAGTAACTAGGGACACATTGATTGGAAAACTTTCAGATTTTGAAATTGAGGAATTTGGTCTTGTTGCTACTATAAAGACATATTTATCTTTTAAGGCATCAACATCATCTGCACCATCATTTGACAAGTCTGATTGGAAAGCCTTGAAGAACTTGAAGCACTATTTGCAAGGAAAATGCCTAAAGGTCCAGTTGGAAGTAAGTATGAAGATAAAGCACCCTTTAAATGTTTTAACTGGAATAAGATTGGTCATATGGCTTCCAGATGCCCTGATAGACATGCAAGATTGAGAGAAGAAGCTAGAAGAACATACAAGCCTAACCCTGAATATCAGAGATACAAATTTAAGAAGAATAAAGACAAATCTTGTTATCTTGTTGATGAAAGAGTCACTGATGATTCTGATGAGGATCTTGTTGACGTGTTTTTTAGGACAGCGTCTAACACAGAATAAAGTTGCCTAACGGTCACTTCACTCTCTCTTGATCAAAGTGCGATTGTATGCTAAGATTGCAAGAAGTTCAAACAATTGACTCCAAGGTTCCTTCAATGCGTGGATGTGACTCAGTTGGCTAATGTGTTTGCTGGTAATCCAAGGGGCCTTACGTTTGCATCATTCTTTCACTTCTTTGTTGTGGCTGGAACTCCATCATCGGATATGACAATTCTGCGATGCTGCTACTTCGAACGAACTAAAATGAACTGAAAAAAAGGGAAAGGGTTTAGAAGGATCTAAATCTACTCCTAAGGACAGTGATAACAATGGATGGTGCTTTGGTGGACAGATTCCAAATAAACCAAGCTCTTCTTCGCCAAGATAAACTACAACTCTGTAGGAACCGGTGCAATCTTCTGAGGATGTTGGAGGATTTTCATATTGAGAAAAGTGCATCTGAATACCCAACACGACGCAATCCAAAGGACTATTCACAATTGAACTTAGCACAAATTTGGGGGTTTAGGCTAACTTTACACTGCAACTTACAATCAGCAAGATGCAAAAAGTATGAACCATGGAAATTCATCAAACACCATTACATTCTCCATTGGAATCAAAGCACTAAACTAATTCTAATCTAAGTGAGGAAGGTGAAACCATGCAAGCTTTAAAAAAAATAACTTAAGTGGACACCATCAAAGAACAATGTTTCACTGTTATTATCCCAAAACTTATCGCAACAATTTCATACAAAGCTCCCTCCCTCCTTACAAATGAGGGGGGTCATCCCTTTATATAGGCCTCAGGCCATGATTACATGCAAACCCTAATTAGGGTTTCCCTAAAAGATTCTCCACTCAAGATGCAACAAGGTGGGAATCTCCAATTAATAACCCATCATGCCCATATACAATTAATTCAAAAGTACCCAAAATAGCATCCATTGCGCATTAAATGCACCACCTCCTTCAAATTCGCCCAACATGCGTTGAATATTCATCCATGCAAAAATCACCCCATTATGTCATAAATGCTCCATCATTTCCAGATGCGGTGGCTGCATGCAAAAGGAATCTGCCATAAATTAAACATGCAATGACCAGGTTGCCATTTGGTCAAATATTCCGGCAATGAATGCACCACCATACTGCCATGCGTTCAATAGATCTTCGCCATGCAAATGGACTCTGCCGTCGTATATCCGCTCCTACACATCTGGAATTGTTGGAGAGGGAAAATTTGATTCAGGAAGAATTTTCTTGAAGTCTCCTCAACTTTCCTTGCTTGAAGAAAGGTTTTCATCAATTCTGCACATTTCCTATTTTTTAACAAAATTTCCAAATTAGGGTTCCATGGTCCAGGAGAGAGAAAATTCTCCTACGAATCCAAATTTGTAAAACTTTTGAAATTTGGATGTGATTTGATGCCCGAGAATGGATTTTTCAAATTTTTCCCTGGAGGGGAAATTTCTTGTTCAGTTCATCCCAGATTCCTTCCTTGCCTTAGAAATTTTATGTTCAATTCATTGTTGGGTGTATTTCTTCCTTGCTTGGAATTTTGTCTCGAAGGAAGGAATTTCCAATACTTAGCCAAATTTTCATCTTTCTTGGAATTCTGTCGTGAAGGAAGGAATTTCCAACACTTAGCCAAATTTTCACCTTTTTCAGGAACTTTGTCATGAAGGAAGGAATTTCCAACACTTAGTCAATTTTTCACCTTTTCTGGAATTATGTCCTGAAGGAAGGAATTTCCATTACTTAGCCAATTTTTCACCTTTCTTGGAATTCTGTCCTGAAGGAAGGAATTCATTGTTTTGTGAATTGTCCATGTCTCCTTTTCAACATCCCTATTTTTAGGGATCCTCCTAAAATTTAGGAGCCAGGTTCATTGGATGAAGAATTTCACCCCGATTCTGAATTTATAAAAATTTCCATATTTGGCCGGGATTTGATGTCTAAAAATAGCATAATTGAAAATTCCTCCGAGGGGAATTCTTCTTTTTATTCCTCCTTGACCCCTTGGATTCTGTGCCTTAGGCAAAATTTTAAATTCTTTGCTTGGACGAAATTTTTTTACCACACTAAGGATTCATGAATTTTCTCTCTGTGAATGACATCTTGGATTCAGCACCCTAGCCCAGACCTGGGCGGATTTTGGCTCTGTCCATGGAGAGGTGGATTATTGCACTTGTGAATTCATTCTTGGTTTTAGCGCCCCAGCCCTGACTTGGGCGCATTTTGGCTGTGTCCATGGAGAGGTGGATTATTGCACTTGTGAATTCATTCTTGGTTTTAGCGCCCCAGCCCTGACTTGGGCGCATTTTGGCTCTGTCCATGGAGAGATGGATTATTGCACTTGTGAATGGCATCTTCAATTCAGTGCCCTAGCCCAGCCTTGGGCGCATTTTCACCACGTTCATGGATTCATGGATTTTTCCATCATTTCAGGCTCTTCGTCAGGATATATATATGAAATATAACATTTATAACATTTAAGTATAAGTTGCATCTTCAATATGTCTTTTTCCTTTCTTATACTTTAAGTTATATTTCATATATATTGTCAGGATGTTTGAGAGTGGTTTCAGGTCCATTGGAATCATAATGCAAATTCTGGATTTTGGAAGATCTTCCAAATTTCCAGACTTAGTCAAATTTCAGGCCATTTTCGGATCAGGATGACATTGGTGGATTGATGTGAATTTTTGGACTTGGATGATCATGCTTGCTTTCCTCTTCTGGAATAGGAGATCCAAACTTAGCCAAATTTTGACCACTCTCTATGCTGAGATGCCACTTTGGGATTTTGAAGGTGGATTTTCTAGACTTAGAACAATTTTGTGCCTTCCACTTCAGGGATGATTCTCATACTTAGCCATTTTAGACCCTTGCTTGTCTGCTTTCAACTTTCCAGATTTAGAAGTGATTGTGCATGTTGATTCTTCGCTGTCTACTAGCCTGATCCTGCCACAAATAGACTTTCCCGA
Source organism: Cryptomeria japonica (assembly GCF_030272615.1). NCBI lineage: Eukaryota > Viridiplantae > Streptophyta > Pinopsida > Cupressales > Cupressaceae > Cryptomeria > Cryptomeria japonica. The sequence goes on along the minus strand of NC_081407.1, from coordinate 52,107,943 downwards.
AATAGAAACTTTCCAAAATGTGATATACCTCGTAGCCCATAGGACTAGTCGTCGGTACGGGGCTAAGGCTAGTATCTTTCGTGCATGCAACCCGTACCCTCGTCAGGCCAGAACAAAAGCACTACTCAATCCTGTGGTTTTCCTATAGGTTCACTTGAATGCTTAGAGTTAGAGCCTAAAACAGGACGCAAGAATGACTTACTATAAATAGAAACTTACCAAAAATAGAAATTACTAAAAATAGTTAGTTTGATTTTTGGCAAAATGGCGACATTCCGGGATTCAGAAAAATCCCTAAAAAATAGGGACTTTCTCAAAATAAAAAGTTGCTCCATTTGGGCTCAAATTTCACTGGGAGGTCCCTTGAAGGGTCCTGATTCCAGTCATATGCTTAGTTTTCCCAAAACCCTAATAGGAACCCCTAAAATTTAGGACAAAAGGCAAAAACCCTAAAATTCACAAAACGCGTTCTAGGCTTAGCCGAATTTGCTCAAACAAAAAGCAGATTTAATCAATATGTCCCCCAAACACTTGCAAAGCAAAGACATTGACAAGACTGATGCGAAAAAGACCCAAAAAAAACAAGGCCAAAAGACCAGGAGGGCCAAAAAAGTAGGGGGTCCCCATTTGTAATGGGGCGATGTGTGAAAACGTCACAACAAAAGATCAACCGACACCTACTATTCAACTGGTAGAGCAGGCTCTGGCAGCTAAAGTTGAAGTTAAGGATGTATGGATCATTGATTCGGGATGTTCACATCATATGACTGGTGATAAAGGTAAATGTTATTGAAATTTTCATTATATTTACAATTCAATGGAAAATTTTAGTACCTAGGCAAAGATTACAGTCAAATAAGTGAAATCTTTCAATTGTTATTTTATTCATTATATTTTGTACAATTGAAATGATTAGGAGAAGTAATCTACAGAACAAAAGAAAGGATTACGAGAAGTAATCTACAAATAAATTTTCTCTCACACAAGATCGTAAGAGTAATCCTTACTTTCCTATGCAAAGGAGAAAAACTGAAATAATTAAAGCAAATGCATAGATAAGATAAGAAAGGAACCAGCCATTGCCTGGGGGTATATGGCTGGCGTAAGTTTGCTCTCGAAATCATAAGTCTGCATTTTCGGAATCCGTTCTCTTCCTGTCTCCTCCTTGTCCTGAAAAAGTCAAATGGTGAAGTGGGTTAGATCAAAAGATCTAAGCAATGACTAAATGTCTACTTATCTTACCTATACATTTGCATCATTAATCAAGCTCCCCTTGTCACAGAAAAATAAACATCTTGGAAGACAAATAAGAAAAGATCATCTTCATTTCTTGGAGAATTATTGTTTTCTAATTGTTTGTTTAATGTGCAGAGACAGGTAAAGAACTGCAAATTTTAGAGGTTTTATTATGAGTGGGGTTAAATGAGGCTCCCACAAGGGTTGAGCCCAACTCATAGAAACCATGTGTTTGTTCAGAGGGTACTTGCAGGTATATACAAGAAGCATAAGATGGTGTAAAAGCATTCACAAATTTTGCAGCAGAGCAGGGGAAAAGAGAAGATAAAGATAATGTTTCACAAGATGTAATTGCAATAGTGACACTTTTCATACTAGGTGTATGACTAGCACCCCAAAAAAAATTCACTTCAAGGAGGCTGTCAGCTAGTGGTTTCAAACACATAAAAGATGGGAATGAAACCAATGTGTTAGATTTTTCAAAATACAATAAGTCATGCCTTGGCTAGTTAAAAGATTAGATGGAGTTTGCACATTGTAATATCCATTTTGTCTAGAAAGCACCAATATTCTCAGTCTTTATCGAGATGTGGTACTTCCAACGTGGAAGTTTGCATATGCCCTGGCACAAATGATTTTGAGAGGGTGGCAATTTTTACATAGTTCCTGAAAGGTACTTGCTCCAATATAACCTGCAGATTGACACACATGAAGTTTGTACAAATGAGAGTTGCCCTTTCAGACATGTGAATGTGAATCCCAAAGCACCTATTTGTGATGAATTTCTCAAAGGCTTTTGTCCTGACAATGATGAGTGCATATATAAGTCTAAATACATCAGAAGAAGATAGCAGCAAGGATGATGTGACTGAAGATAATATTTTACAAAGAGACAAGGTATTTTTCTTTAGACTAAAATGCAAACAAAAGCCCCAATTTCCTTTTTGAAAAACTAGAGATACAGAGAAATTTGTAGAATGTCATACCCAGAAAAGTGCAGAAAGAACAGACAATAAAAACCATCAACGTTTTTTGTGCCTTTTGAAATTTGCAAAAAATTGGTGCGTAAAGAAACTATCAGCAATTTTTCCATCCACAGGAACTTAACCCAGTTTCGTTGAATTAGAAATAGCAAAAAATTTCTGTACGTAAAAAATGCAGAGGGAGTTTCTTCTCTGTTAAATGCCAAAATGTTCCAAATTCTTTTTGAAAAATGGAAAACCCAGAAATTTACAGAGATTACAAGAAATGTAAATAAAATCCATTTATGCAGTTTCTTGTGCAAAAAGTTTCAGAGGGTTCTTCTTCAGCAGTAAAAATGCAAGCAAAGCTGGTGAATAAATGTACATTCGCTGATTTTCAAAGGGAAAGTGAAAATTGCAGAGTTTCCTTTATTATGCAAATGCTGAGTTCACAGTCGGAATAATGAAAAAATGCAGAGTTTTCGAATTATCTTTTCAGCAAAAGAACATTGTAAAAATACCTTTCATTCTTTTCAAATGGAGTAATGCCGTGGATTTATGAAAACCCCTAAGATTTCCAATGCAGGAGCAGAGCTGTTAAGTCCCAGAAAATGGATGCATAGAAGGTGTCCATGCGCAAAACCAGTTCCGATCTCCATGTTCAAAACCTAGCATCTCAGCGTTTTTCTCTTCAGCAAAGTTTCACAAAAGTAAAATGACTAATGATTTTAGGTTTTCATCATTATATTCCCCTCTTGCTTTGCGTTTTCCCATTTTAATGGGGTTGTATTTCATTTATGAAATGCGACATAATACATACATGGTGGTCGAAGTTTCCCCAAACTCCCACTTATGTGTTATTATAAACTTTGCTTAGCCGTGGGGAGGCTTTAAAACCCTTAAGTCCTTTTTAGACTTATAAAATTTAAAGGATGTAAATTAACATAAATATTTATTCATTATATTAATGTTGAAAAAAATAAATAAATTCCTAGCAACATTAACATAATTAATAAATATTTAACTTAATTGTTTTGCACATGTAAAAAATTTCCTAGCAATATTCCTAATGGAAATTAAAATTTTTTGCATCTTTTAATTTTAGGATTCAATACATTTCTCCAAAATACACATGATAATGTAAAATGAATATTTAATTGGATGGATTATAAATCCAATTAATATTTATTATAATTGTGTTTTAAAAATAATTCCCAATATGCACATGGAAGGAAAATATTGAACCTTAGATAGGTGAAGTTATTACAAGAACTAGGGGTCAAATTTGGGCATGGAATGCAATTATTCATGAGTTTGGGCTAGTTCTCCAACAGTTAGAGCCCGATTTTGAGTATTTGATGTGTCAACCTTCAGTTGACCAAGTGTTTACACCTGATTTCATGCAAATATGCAGAGTTTGAAGCCTTTTTGTGGGGGTTCCTTTCCCTACTCGGATTTCAAGATATTTTTGACTTGGAGATCACTCATGGAGACTTTCAGTTAAGCACTAGTCATCCTATCCTTGCCTTTGGAAGGCTTTTTGCATAAAGGAAGGAAGGATTTCAGTTTATGGGGGTTCTGGATTTTTTCTCAAGCCTAGCTGAGTTTCGTATCTTGTAACCCATTTTGCAATTCTGACAGAAGATTTCAATAAAGATATTAGTTTATGCCTTATCATTTCTGAGTTATTTTTCATTGTGTGATTGAGAGCAATTTTCATTTTTGTTTTATTTGTGAAATAACCTTTCTTGATTTTTCTATCTCATGCATGAATCACAGGTCATGCATGGTGGTTTATCAAAATAATTGTTTTTGAAAGTCATTTCCTTTCAAATTTTTGAGCAATAACCCTTTGTATGAAACACTTTTTGATGATATTAATTCAGAGATGTCATATGTGTAGAACAGGTGCATTTAAAAGAGTTTTTCTGTTATCTTTCAGACCATTTTGTGTATCACCTTGTTTATGTTGTTAGTAGTTCTTTCTTTCTTATTTCTTATTCTCTCTCCCTTTTTCTCAAAGGTTTTTCTTAAGGTCTTGTTAGAGTAGTGATACCTCATTTTTCAGGAACCGGCCTATCCGGAGTTGCAATCATAATTACAGTTTACCCACAGACTTGTGATTGTCCCCATGTTTACCTAAAGTGCTAGGTTTTAATAGCTTAGTATCGGGTGCACTTTTGGGCCTTAACAGTTTTGGCACGCTCGGTGGGACCTTTTCCTTAAGGTCAGAGATTTTTATTGTTCTTATTGATATATTTGTATATCTGGCGACTTTGTTTGTGAAAAGAGTGGAAAAGATCAGTGTTTTTCATATTTTATGAGACAGATCCTGACTAGGAGCTCAAGTTCTTTTGATTATTTGCAGCTAGAGCCTCCTAGGAGAAGAGGAAGAACACTTGCAAGGGCTCAGCCTTTGAACCGTTTTTCAGTTATCAACACTTGATTTTCAGGTGTACAGAAGGAGAGAAAGACCATCCAAATGAAAGGAAATTAGGCATTCAGCAAATCCAACTTGTAGATCAGAAACATCTGATCCTGAAATTTCAACATTTCCATTATTGACAGTAAGTACTACATCTGCTACGACACCTGTTTTACCTGTTGTTTCTTCATTTACAGCTGTTGTTCCTCCTGTTTTTCTTATAATGGCACTCCCAAGAGTGCATGCCTTTGTTCCTTTTGATCAAGGCAACCCCTTGAACTTTGTACAACATCATGATGTGCCATTGGCAGCACTTAAAAGTTTGCCTGATTTTATTGGTGAAAGTCAGACTACAGCGATTGATCACATAAGAGATGTTGCGTCCCTATGTAGTGTGCATCATGTTACTGAGGAAGATGTGGCTATTAAATTATTGGCAACATCATTCAAGGGTAAAGCCTTAGAGTGGTATAGAACGTTGGTTGTAGCCTCAATAAATTCATGGGATACGCTTGGTGAACTATTTACCAAACATTTTGAAGACAAATCAGATCACTTGTCTTTGGTAGAGCAGCTGACCACCATCAAACGTGCTCTTCAAGAGCAGATAATGGACTTCAACAGCCATTTTCAAAAGACGTGGAATAGGATTCCTATTTCGGTAACACCTTCAGCTAATCATGCTTTTTTATATTATTTAAAAAGCTTAAATAGTGATATATCAGTGATGATACAATCTATGGGGGGTGTATCTTTGCCCCAATCTTTTGGTATTTCTGTGAGAGCTGAAAACAGTCTTATCCAAGCGGGTAATATAGCACCTAGACCTCCAATGCCTATTTTCCCAAATATTCAGTCTAACATGCCATTAAATATACCACCATTCAATCCTTTGCCAATTGTTCCTAGCCAAGAAATAATGGTTGTAGGACCTTCTCCTAAGCTTCAAGATATTAAGAACAGCCAACAAAAGATTGAAGGATTGCTGCAAACTTTCAGCAATGAGCTTGTAAACCTTAAAAAACAGCAGTTCCAGCCTAGACAACCTTATTAGGCTCAGAATCAAGTTGTAAATCAACCTTTCCAGCAACCAAACCAAGGCCAATACCAAGGCAATAGGCAACCATATCAAAATAATAATGCTACTGGAAATAGACAGAATGTCAATCAAAGGCCTTATAGGCCTCATGCACGTGCACCTTTGAATGCAGTCAGAGATATCATCCCTACTCAAAACAATCTAGCCACAGAATTTGACTGGTGTTATCCTTGCAATCAACCTCATAATCAAGCTACGTGTTCAAATGGTGTTATAAATCAGGGTCTAATGGTTCAGGGTACTTCAATTTCACAGTATGTGCCTGAGACTAAACCTGAGCAGCAACAAGATATAATCCCAGCTGATGCTACTTACATAAATTGGCAAGGAGATGAGTGTTGTGCTATAGGCACAAATGATCCTCCTATTGCTGTATACAACAGAGCTAAGAAAAGAGCCTTAGATAATGATTTTGCACACAAAAATAAAGATACAACAGCAGCAGAGTCAGCTGTGCCTAGAGTACAACATATTCTACAAAAAACTCACCCTATGACAACTCATGAGCAGCAACAACAACAATTACACCCTGCTGTTTTTAAGGTCCAGCCAAAGGTACATGCTACTGTTCCATTCAATATAGTTGAAAATATGAAAAAAATGAATGTGACTGTGTATGTGGGATTCTTTAGCTATTCTAGGGCAGACTGACTTGTTGAACCAGGCCTTATCTGATGACGTAGCTTCTAAACAAGTTGCAAATGAACCCCGCAAGGTAGTGTTGACCAATCAAGAAGCTGCACCTCAAAACAACGATAAGAAAGGGATTAAAATACAAGGTAAAGATGTGAAACCTCCTCCTTTTTATGTCTCTTTGATCATTGGGGATAAGCGGGTTCATAATTGTATGGTTGATAGTGGAGCTACAAGCTCAGTAATGCCAAAAAGGGTAGCAGATCAGTTAGGATTAGTATATGAACCTCTTGAGAAAGGAGTAGTGCAATTAGATGGCTCATCTGTTAATACAGTTGGTCTCATAAAAGGAGAAAGTTTAACCTTTCTTGCTTGCCCCAATTTCTCCATATCTCAAGACATTATGTGATTGATTTACCCCCATACTTTTCTCTTTGTTTATCAAGGGAATTCACAGCTAAAATTGGGGGATATCTTTCATCAGACTGGTCTCATATACTTTTTCGAACCAAATATGGTACAAAGGTCACTATAAAATCCGAGGCTCTTGCTAAAGATCACATTGAACCTTATGTGCCCAGTCCAATTAACGCTAACTGTTTAGCCTTTGAACAAGAAGATCTTTCTGCATCATCTCCTAATACACAAATTGATGGTATTCCAGACATCCTTTTGGATGAATGGGCAGCTGAAGATGCTCATAATGCAGAAAAAAACAAGGTGGAAGATGCTGGTTTCGGGATTTATATGATTTGTAAACCAAATTCCATCATGCCAAATCTTGTAAGATACAAGTGAATTTTTAGAACAACATAATCAAGTTTGGTAGCTGTTCTTTGATGGATCAAAAAGCAAAAATGGGGCAAGTGGAGGTGCAATGCTTGTATCTCCACAAGGTGAGAAATATTTTTCAGCTCATCACTTTGCTTTTCCTTGTTCTAATAATAATGCTGAATATGAAGGTTTGATTCAAGGATTGGAGTGGGCTAGGAAAAGGCAAATAAGATGTTTGCAGGTCTTTGGTGATAGTGAGTTAATTGTCAATCAAGTCAGAGGTTTGCATACTGTTAAGAATGATGTTTTAAAGTTATACAAGAATAGGGTTTGGGATATTATAGAAGAATTTGATGCATTTAACCTGATATCCATTCCTAGAAGCTAGAATCAACATGATGATAGACTTGCTATTGTAGGTGCATAGTTCAATATTCTAGAAAGTATGGAAAATATGTAGCATCATGTGAAAGTTGTTGTTAGGCCATCAATTCCTGATAACAAGTTTAATTGGCAAGTTTTTGATAGTGATGAGTAGATTTTGAATTTCCTCAAAGAAGAGGATGTGTTTTCAGTTGCAGATCAGAATAAGTTGAATCAACAATTCAGTGATCAGATTATACAACTGAAATCGAATAAGTTGCCTAGAGGATTGGTCACTTTGGAGACAATCTTTAATCCATATGACCAAGCAAAAAAGAATAAAACCAACATACTAATCAAGGAGGAGCACTATGAAGAGGTTGAAATATTCAAAAATAAACTCCTCAAAATTGGTAAGATTAACTCTCGTAAAGAAAGAGAAGCTTGTATTGCTTTATTTCGAGAATTTAATGATGTATTTGCTTGGGATTATTCTGACTTAAAAGGGTTTGATCCTCAACTTACCCAGCATACCATTGAGTTAGAGCCAAATGCCAAGCCAATTAGGCAAAAACAGAGACCTATTAATCCCAGATTAGAACCCCTTATGCTTAAAGAATTGAATAAACCACTGGATAGTGGCATTATTTTTCCTATCAAACACACTTCATGGGTTTCTAATTTAGTTCCAGTTAGGAAAAAGAATGGAGAACTCCACCTTTGTGTGGATTTTAGAGATTTGAACAAGGCTTCTTTGAAAGATAGACACCCATTGCCTTCCATAGAACAAATCTTGCAGTTTGTTTTTGGATCTGAAAGGTTTTCCTTGTTAGATGGCTATTCAGACTATAACCAAGTCCTTGTTAAGGATGAAGATCAATTCAAGACTGCCTTCACTACCAAGTGGGGCACTATGGCTTACAGAAGGATACCTTTTGGGCTGTCAAATGTTGGTGCTACCTTTCGAAAGGCTATGGATATGGCTTTTTATAATCTTATGTATAGATTTGTGCTGGTTTATTTGGATGACATTACTGTTTACAGCAAGCAAGCTGATGATCACATTGATCATCTCAGACAAGTTCTTCAAAGATGCAGAGAGTTTGGTATTTCTCTAAATCCTAAAAAGTCTGTATTTGCTGTTCATGAAGGAAGACTTTTGGGATACCAGGTCTCCAAATATGGTACTATAGCTGATTCCGAGAGAATTCAAGCTATTTTGGATCTACCTTTACCAAGCCATAAGAAAGGGTTACAAAATTTTATTGGTAGAATTAATTTTGTAAGGCGCTTTATACCTGATATTGCTAACTTGTTGAAACCTTTGACAACAATGTTGAAAAAGAATGCTATTTTCAGGTGGTCTAAAGAGGAAAGAATTACTTTTGAAGAAATCAAAAAGGCCTTATCTGCTGCCCCTACATTGGTAAATTCAAATTTTTCAAAAGATTTCATTTTATATGCTTATGGAGGACTTGATACTATTTCTGCTATGTTGGTTCAAAAAAATGATGATGGACTTGAACAACCCATTGCTTTCTTTAGTAAAGGATTGGAAGAGTATGAACAAAGGTACAATTTTATTGAAAAACATGTACTAGCAGTTGCTAAAAGCCTTAAGAAATTTAGACATTTGGTCTCTAACAACAAAATTCATTTAATGGTTACCCACCCAAGTGTCAAAGATTTCTTACTAAGCAAGGATTTAAATGAAAAGAGGGCAGGCTGGATCACTAAAGTAATGGAGTATGATGTCAGTTTTCATGTTACTAAGCTGGTAAGAGGAAAAGGTTTATGTATGCAGCTGACTGATGGGGAAGGTTCGAATGTAGAAATAGATAAGGAAGTTGTCTTGGTTCAAGATGATCCTGTTGATCCGAATCAATCAGCAAGTTGGGTAACTGATATGACCAATTTCCTTCAAACTGGAGAATGTGCAGCCGGCCTTGACAGAGCAAAAAGAAGGTATTTCCGTCTTCAATTTGTTCCTTATGTTTTAATCAATGGAAATTTATTCAGGAAAGATTATAGTGGAATGCTTCTTAAGTGTATTGATACTGCTGAAACTCAAAAGATTTTATTTGAATTCCATGATGGATCTGCTGGAGGTCACTTTAATCCAAGAACCACAGCTTGGAAAATTAGAAGGGCTGGTTTTTATTCGCTAACATTATTCAAAGACGCTCACTCTTGGGTTAGGAAATGTGCAAAATGTGCTATGTTTGCAGGAAAAGAAAGATTGGCTGCATTCCCTTTGCAACCTATTTTAGTTGAACAGCCATTTGCAAGATGGGGAATCGATTTTATAGGTCCCATTAACCCAAATTCTAGTGCTGGTCATAAATGGATTTTGACAGCAACATACTATTTCACCCATTGGACTGAAGCTATAGCACTTAGGGAGGCTAATGAGTTTGTTGTCTTGAACTTTTATGAAGATATCATAACCAGATTTGGTATACCTGAGTCAATTATATCAGATAATGCCTTGGCATTTGTTGGTTCTAAAGTCACTGAATGGGCTTTAAAAAATGGCATTGTTCTGAATACTTCTTCTAACTATTACCCACAAGGTAATGGGTTAGCTGAATCTACCAATAAGAACTTAATCAGGATTATCAAAAGGACATTACAAGAGAACCAAAGAGATTGGCATTCTAAACTCAAATCTGCCCTATGGTTTGATAGAATTACTCCTAAGCAGATTATAGGTAATTCTCCCTATATGTTGGTATATGGAAAAGAAGCTAAACTGCCTATTTCAACTGAGTTTCCAGCATTAGACCTTGCTAACCAACTTGTTTTGTTTGAAGAAGGAGACCCCTTACAACAGAGATATACACAATCGCTTCAACTAGAGGAAGAAAGAGAAAAATCTTTCAAGACAATGGAGTATCATCAGCTCCAGACACAAAGAGCCTTTGACAAAAGGGCAAATTTAAGAAGCTTTAAAGTGCGGGATGTGGTTCTCAAGTGGGATGCTCTCAAAAGCAGACCAGGACACCATACAAAATTTGACAACATTTGGATTGGTCCTTTCATGATTGTGGAATGTAAGGAGCATAATGCGTTCCAGCTCTCAAAGATGGATGGGGAAATTCTACCGATCCCAGTCAATGGGATCCATCTCAAAGCATGCTTTTGATCCAGGTTTTCCTAATAAGTGCTTTGCACATTTTTCTTGTTTTCTTGTGTTTTCCAGTTCTGTTTTTGTTTCAGCAAAGCCCTTCGTTTGTGTTTTAAAATCTGTTGCTTTACCCCTCAAACCATTCAGGTTCAGTGTTCCTGCTAAATAACTCACTAATGAATTACCAGTGTAATCACACAGCAGAAACATTGGATCTGAATAGAGTCAGAGATATGAAGTTTTAATTAAAATTTTTTAAGGGACGGGATTGTTATTTTGAAACCTTATAATTATCGAAACAGCCTCATTGTTAAAGGTAGAGGGGGAATGTTATTTTGAAACCTTATAATTATCAAAACAGCCTCATTGTTAAAGGTAGAGGGGGAATTTTATAACAGATTACTTTTTATGCCTAAAGCTGAAAAATGACTTTTGAAAGGGACATGATTTATTCATGAAACCTTTATAGTCATAAATGTGGAAGAAATACAATTGGTTTTCTTGCTTTGTCAGTTTTGTTTTCCCAAAAGTGCACTTGCACATTTGAGGTTTTTGCCTAAAAACCTCCTTAGTTTTCTAGTCTGCTGTTTCATTTTGCTGTCAAGCTGTGTTTTGAATTCAAAGGATTTTATTGATGCTGAAAGCTGAAAAATGACTCTATCCGCCCATGGACTGATTAGGCTACTGGTTTTCATGACTAGCAGGCAAACATAAAGCAGAAATCGCCAAAAATGTCACTGAAATTTTTATTATATTTACAATTCAATGGAAAATTTTAGTACCTAGGCAAAGATTACAGTCACATAAGTGAAATCTTTCAATTGTTATTTTATTCATTATATTTTGTACAGTTGAAATGATTACGAGAAGTAATCTACAGAGAAAAAGAAAGGATTATGAGAAGTAATCTACAAATAAATTTTCTCTCACACAAGATCGTGAGAGTAATCCTTACTTTCCTATGCAAAGGAGAAAAACTGAATTAAATAAAGCAAATTCATAGATAAGATAAGAAAGGAACCAACCATTGCCTAGGGGTATATGGCTGGCGTATGTTTGCTCTCAAAATCGTAAGTATGCATTTTTGGAATCCCTCCTTGTCCTGAAAAAGTCAAATGGTGAAGTGGGTTAGATCAAAAGATCTAAGCAATGACTAAATGTCTACTTATCTTACCTATAAATTTGCATCATTAATCAAGCTCACCTCGTCATAGAAAAATAAACATCTTGTAAGACAAATAAGAAAAGATCATCTTCATTGCTTGGAGAATTATTGTTTTCTAACTGTTTGTTTAATGAGCAGAGATAGGTAAAGAACTGCAAATTTCAGAGGTTTTATTATGAGTGGGGTTAAATGAGGCTCCCACAAGGGTTGAGCCCAGCTTATAGAAACCATGTGTTTGTTCAGAGTGTACTTGCAGGTATATACAAGAAGCATAAGATGGTGTAAAAGCAGCCACAAATGCTGCAGCAAAGCAGGGGAAAAGGGAAGATAAAGATAATGTTTCACAAGATGTAATTGCAATAGTGACACTTTGCATACTAAGTGTATGACTAGCACCCCAAAAAATTTTCACTTCAAGGAGGCTGTCAACTAGTGGTTTGCACATTGTAAGATCCATTTTGTCTAGAAAGAACCAATATTCTCAGTCTTTATCAAGATGTGGTACTTCCAACATGGAAGTCTGCATATGCCTTGGCACAAATGATTCTGAGAGGGTGGCAATTTTTACACAGTTCCTGAAAGGTACTTGCTCCAATATAAACTGCAAATTGACACACATGAACTTTGTACAAATGAGAGTTGCCCTTTCAGACATGTGAATGTGAATCCCAAAGCACCTATTTGTGATGAATTTCTCAAAGGTTTTTGTCCTGACAGTGATGAGTGCAACTATAAGTCTAAATACATCAGAAGAAGATAGCAGCAAGGATGATGTGACTGAAGATAATATCTTACATAGAGACAAGGTATTTTTCTTTAGACTAAAATGCAAATAAAAGCCCCAATTTCCTTTTCGAAAAAGCAGAGTTACAGAGAAATTTGCAAAATGTCATACCTAGAAAAGTGCAGAAAGAACAGACAATAAAAACCATCAACGTTTTTTGTGCCTTTTGAAATTTGCAAAAAATTGGTGCGTCAAGAAACTATCAACAATTTTTCCATCCACAGGAAATTAACAGAGTTTTGTTGAATTACAAATTGCAAAAAATTTCTGTACATAAAAAATGCAGAGGGAGTTTCTTTTCTGTTAAATGCCAAAAAGTTCCAAATTCTTTTTGAAAAATGGAAAAACCAGAAATTTACAGAGATTACAAGAAATGTAAATAAAATCCATTTATGCAGTTTCTTGTGCAGAAAGTTTCAGAGGGTTGTTCATCAGCAGTAAAAATGCAAGCAAAGCTGGTGAATAAATGTACATTCGCTGATTTTCAAAGGGAAAGTGAAAATAGCAGAGTTTCCTTTATTATGCAAATGTCGAGTTCACAGTCGGAATAATGAAAAAATGCATAGTTTTCGAATTATCTTTTCAGCAAAAGAACATTGTAAAAATACCTTTCATTCTTTTCAAATGGAGTAATGCCGTGGCTTTATGAAAACCCCTAAGATTTCCAATGTAGGAGCAGAGCTGTTAAGTCCCAGAAAACGGATGCATAGAAGGAGTCCATGCGCAAAACCAGTTCCGATCTCCATGTTCGAAACCTAGCATCTCAGGATTTTTCTCTTTAGCAAAGTTTCACAAAAGCAAAATGACTAATGATTTTAGGTTTTCATCATTATATTCCCCTCTTGCTTTGCGTTTTCCCATTTTAATGGGGTTGTATTTCATTTATGAAATGCGACATAATACATACATGGTGGTCGAAGTTTCCCCAAACTCCCACTTATGTGTTATTATAAACTTTGCCTAGCCGTGGGGAGGCTTTAAAACCCTTAAGTCCTTGTTAGACTTATAAAATTTAAAGGATGTAAATTAACATAAATATTTATTCATTATATTAATGTTGGAAAAAAAAAAGAATTCCTAGCAACATTAACATAATTAATAAATATTTAATTTAATTGTTTTGCACATGTAAAAAATTTCCTAGCAATATTCCTAATGGAAATTAAAATTTTTTGCATCTTTTAATTTTAGGATTCAATACATTTCTCCAAAATACACATGATAATGTAAAATGAATATTTAATTGGATGGATTATAAATCCAATTAATATTTATTATAATTTTGTTTTAAAAATCATTCCCAATATGCACATGGAAGGAAAATATTGAACCTTAGATAGGTGAAGTTATTACAAGAACTTGGGGTCGAATTTGGGCATGGAATGCAGTTATTCATGAGTTTGGGCTAGTTCTCCAACTATTAGAGGCTGATTTTGAGTATTTCATGGGTCAACCTTCAGTTGACCAAGTGTTTACACCTGATTTCATGCAAATATGCAGAGTTTGAAGGCTTTTTGTGGGGGTTCTTTTCCATACTCGGATTTCAAGATATTTTTGACTTGGAGATCACTCATGGAGACTTTCAGTTAAGCACTAGTGATCCTATCCTTGCCTCTGGAAGACTTTTTGCATAAAGGAAGGAAGGATTTCAGTTTATGGGGGTTCTGGATTTTTTCTCAAGCCTAGCTGAGTTTTGTATCTTGTAACCCATTTTGTAGTTCTGACAGAAGATTTCAATAAAGATATCAGTTTATGCCTTATCATTTTCAAGTTATTTTTCATTGTGTGATTGAGAGCAATTTTCATTTTTGTGTTATTTGTGAAATAACCTTTCTTGAATTTTCTGTCTCATGCATGAATCACAGGTCATGCATTGTGGTTTATCAAAATAATTATTTGTGAAAGTCATTTCCTTTCACATTTTTGAGCAATAACCCTTTGTATGAAACACTTTTTTGTGATATGAATTCAGAGATGTCATATGTGTAGGACAAGTGCATTTAAAAGAGTTTTTCTGTTATCTTTCAGATCAATTGGTGTATCACCTTGTTTATGTTGTTAGCAGTTCTTTCATCCTTATTTCTTATTCTCTTTCTGTTTTCCTCAAAGGTTTTTCTTCAGGTCTTGTCAGAGTAGTGATACCTCATTTTTCGAGAACCGGCCTATCCAGAGGTTCAATCATAATAACAGTTTACCCACAGACTTGTGGTTGTCCCTATGTTTATCCAAAGTGCTAGGTTTTAATAGCTTAGTATCGGGTGCACTTTTGGGCCTTAACAGTAAATTCTTGACTATTCAGGAATATAATGGAGGTCTAGTAAGATTTGGAGATGACAATGCTTGTTTGATCAAAGTAAAATGTACTATATCTCTTGATGGTAAGCATAATACCGACAATGTTTACTATGTTGAAGGTTTAAAGCATAATCTATTGAGTGTTTGTCAATTAGTTGAAAAAGGATTTCAGTTACAATTCAAGAATGAAAAATGCAAAATTATGAACAAAACTGGTTTGGAAATTGCAACCGGTAATCAAACTAGAGGTAATATCTTTCATTTGAATAACAATGAAAAGACATGCTTGATTGCACATATTGATTAAAGATGGTTACGGCATAAGAGAGACTATCATGTAAATTTTGATTGCATTATGAAAATCAATACAACTAAAGCAGTTAGAGATTTACCTAAGATTGTTAAACCTCACAATCCGGTATGTAAGGAATGTCAATTTCGAAAACAAGTTAGAGCATCTTTTAAAAGTATTCTAGAAAAATCCAATAATGCTCTTGACTTAATTCATACTGATTTATGTGGTCCAGCTAGAACTAGAAGCTTACAAGGAGATAGATATTTCATGCTAATCATTGATGACTATTCTAGAATGTGTTGGGTTACTTTTCTCAGATAAAAATCAAAAGCACTTGGGAAATTCAAACTATTCAAGGCAATAGTAGAAAATGAAACCGGTAAGAAAATCAAATATCTGAGATCAGATCAAGGAGGTGAATTCACAACTAAGGAATTAAATACATTCTGTGAAGTAAATGGAATCATAAGACAGTTTTCAGCACCTCGGACACTACAACAGAATGGAGTTGTAGAAAGGAAAAATAGAACTATCTTGGATACAGCTAAAAGTATGTTATCAGAAGCAAATATACCATATGTATATTGGAGAGAGGCAATAAGCACAACGGTCTACACATTCAACAGAGTTCACATCAAAGGTGAAACTGGTAAGACCCCTCATGAACTATGGTTTGGTATTACTCCTACTCTTAAATATTTCAGAATATTTGGAAGTAAATGCTATATTAGAAGAGATGAGTATATTGGCAAATTTGATCCTAGAATTGATGAAGGAATATTTCTTGGTTATTCATCTAAGAGCAAGGCATATAGATGTTTTAACAAGAGATTGCAGAAAATTGTTGAAAGTACAAATGTGAAGATTGATGAACAGTTTAGAGGAACTTCAAGGTATATAGACTCTGAACTGGCAACAAAGATACTGACAAATGAACCTACATTGAACAGACCGGTACAGAATGAAGATCTAGTTACACCGGTATCATCTGAAAATTCCACTGTAACTGAGGAACAACGACAAACAAAGACACCCCGGTATGTAAGATTAAACCACTCTGAAAATCAGATAATTGGGAACAAATATCATGGAGTTATGACAAGAGGAAGACTGACAAATGAAGAGGTATGTCTTATTTCTCAAATTGAACCATTATCCATTAATGAGACATGTGAAGATAAACACTGGATTAAAGCTATGGAAGAAGAATTAGAACAAATTGAAAAGAATAACACATGGACATTAGTTCCCCGACCTAAAGACAAAAATGTAATTGGAACAAAATGGGTATTCATAAACAAACTTAATAAAGATGGTAAGGTAATCAGAAATAAAGCAAGACTAGTGTGTAAGGGATATTCTCAAAAAGAAGGAATTGATTACAATGAAACCTTTGCACCGGTAACTAGAATTGAGGCAGTCGGATTATTCTTAGCTTTTGCAGCACACAAGAACTACAAAGTATATCAAATAGATATTAAATGTGCATTTCTGAATGAAGATCTTGAAGAAGAAGTTTACATTGAGCAACCTGATGGATTTTCTTTGATAGATAACAAATATATGGTTTGTAGGTTAAGGAAAACTTTGTATGGGTTGAAACAAGCTCCAAGAGCTTGGTATGCTAGATTGGATAAATATCTTTTGAAGATTTGTTTTTCTAAAGGTAATGCTGACAACAATTTATACTATAAAGTGACTAATAATGACATCTTGGTTATAGAAGTTTTTGTTGATAATATAATCTTTGGAGGAGAAGATGGATTATGTAAAGACTTTTCTATTAAAATGCAACAAGAATTTGAAATGTCTATGATTGGAGAGAGAAAATTCATTTTAGGATTGCAGATTTCACAGACTAATAGAGGTATATTCTTGAGTCAATCTAAGTACTTGAAGGAGTTACTAAAGAAATTTGGGATGGAAAACTCTAAACCGGTAAGCAAACTTATGACTACAAATGACAAATTATCACTAAGGGATGAATCTACACCTGTTAATTCGACTAGGTACAAATCTATGATAGAAGGTTTATTGTATTTGACACAAACAAGAGTTGATATTATGAATGCAGTATGTATTGTTTCAAGATTTCAGAGTAATCCTAGAGAAAATCATGAATAAACAGAATCAACAGTAAAAAGAATTTTTCGGTACTTACAAGGCACTACAAATCTTGGCCTATGGTATCTTAGAGATGAAAAATTTGAATTATGTGCATACACAGATGCAAATTGGGCAGGAGATGTAGATGACAGAACAAGCACCACCAACGAAGAATTTTTTCTTGGAAGCAGATTAATTTCTTGGTTGAGTAAGAAACAAAGTTGCACATCTTTATCAACAACAAAATTAGAATATGTTGCAACAACAATTAACTGTACACAGGTATTATGGCTTAAGCAAATGTTGAAGGACATTAAGATAAAATGTAAGGAACCTATAACTATCTATTGTGATAACACTACAACAATTGATATATCTAAGAATCCGGTACTATATTCTAAAACTAAACATGTTTCTATCAAATTAAATTTTCTAAAGGATAATGTTGAAGAAAAAGAAGTAGAACTGGAATCTGTAAATACTAAAGAGCAGATTGCAGATATATTCACTAAGCCTTTGCTTAAGGAGACTTTTGAATATCTCAAAGATCAGCTTGGGTTTATACCCTCACTGGTAGAGACTTAGATAGTTGATGTTTGTCATCAACCGACAGAACTAACAGAGAAATCTTTTACTTCGGCTTTTGATGAAGTGAGCTACTTCTCAGGGTGAGTAGTTGGTATAGTAAATAAGTTGGTATTTTGTATTTGAACTTGGTTTTTGTATTGCTTTGGCATTTGATGTCAAAGGGGGAGAGATTGATATGGAAAAACACATGTTACTCCTAGGGGGAGAGATTGTTATTTTGGGAGAGATTTATTATTCTCTGTACCTGAATTTTGATTTCTGGTTTTGATCTGTTTTTGGGAGATTGTTGGTTTTTGGTATTTGGCATTTTTGTTTTGGCACTTTGATGGTTTTTCCATCTTGTGTTGCCATCAATGCCAAAGGGGGAGATTGTTGTTATTTTAGATATGTTGATATGGTTTTGTCATTGATGTCAACACCTATTAACACTTATCAACTCTGGCACTTGTAGAATTGACAATGTTACCGGCAAGCAAGTGACTTATGCACAGTCACCAGTATTTGGTACACCGGTAGGATTTATTGTTCACCGACACTTGGAATGACATGGAAAATACTTGGTTATGTCGAAGACATCATTTGGACACTTTGTCTTGGAGATTTGTTCATTGGTATATTTGTGTTTGCATATTTGTTGTTACCGGCAAATAGGTCTAGGATAAGCACCGACAGGCTTATCTATTCTAGATTAGCACGACATGCTATGGAGATGATTTTGTTGTTATTGTAAATGCATTGAGCTGACATCATGTATCAGATGTTGTTTTATTTGTAAATTGATTTTATTGTAATATCTTTTAGAGCCGACCTCCTAAAATTGGTCTTAGGTTATGGTATAAATGTAAGATCTTATTTGTAAGATCGATATGTGGATGTGAGAAGGATTGTAATTCGGTATATGCGAATATAAGTAGAGCTATACACACAGATAACATTTGAAGGTTGAAGGAAGGTTTTTGTGAAGACATATTAGAACTAAACCGATACTGAATCCAGCATATGAAGATGCTATTTTGAGAAGTACATTATTATTGGATTTAACCATCCAATTTTAATCAGTGTGACTCCTATTTGTGTTTGAGCAGTGAGCTCTAGGCACTTGGCCTTTCTACATGTGTAGACCCCTTTTGTATACACATACTATTTGCAGTAGTATCATCTGATTGTGGGTAAGGTTTCCCACCGTGGTTTTTCCCCTTACAGGGTTTCCACATACAAATATTGGCGTTATGTGTTGTGGATGTTATTGTCTTTTTGTTTCATGCATTAATCTTTGCTGGTACTGCAATTAACTGATAAACTGTTTATCAGCATAAAGTTTGGTTTACTAGTATTAAGCATTAAGGTTGGTTAAGTTGTTTTTGGTTTAAATTTATTTGACAACTGATTCACCCCACACCCCCCCGCACTTCATTTTTCTCTGGTACCTAACAAGCATCTATACATGCTGATGGTCTTTCACTTCCATGACATTCATCCCATCTTTGTGACATAAACATACCTGACCACAATGCCAAGTCACATTGACACGTGAACACTCACACCGGTTGACATCATGATGTCTCATATGCATGGGATCGGCTACTGGTTCAACACATTGTCATTTAGGACAACTTTTGATTTCATCAGAGACAAACTCATTTGACCAGGCCATCGGAGCCACTACAACACAATTGTAATATATTGATCCATATATTCTTCAATACCGGTAACTATCTCTATAGGCAACATACTCCACCTGTCGGTTTACTATACCAATTTAGTACCTATGTCATTATACTTTTTCCACTTGCGCTCCTTCCGGTGTCACATCCCACTTTGACACTTACAGAAGTGATCCATCTCGCCCGTGTGAATGTGTAGCCAAGATATCAATTGCACACATTCTTTTATCTCAGCTTTTTCATCATTTTGGTGACTGCCCATCCTTTCTTTTGTCCTTCTCAACATATGGGGGTGAATGGTCTAATCAACATATAGTTCGCCCCTAAGGATCTACATATCCTTTAACATTTAGGAGATATCACCCATGCATTGAGTGCAGAATGTCAGTCCATGGTCATGTTCTCTTCCTTTTTCCTCCATACCTGCTTAGACTCTCTCCTCTTCTCATTTGTAGCCTTTGGAACTTGTCTCATCTTCTTCTGCTAATAGGTCTTTGCTTTACCAGGTTCTACAGTATGACAGGATATATTGCCATAGAAACATACTGCATTCGTCCCAACTGGATGATTTAAAGACCTATCAGACCGGTTTGATCTTCTTCTCAGGGTCATGCCATTGTTTCCCACTACTAGTTTCAATTGACTTATTGATCTTGCAGGAGAATCTCTCCTCTGGGCATAGCTGTTATGCCAACTGCCATGTGCATGAAACATCTTCTTCTTGCACACATTACTTCTATGGCTAGATCCATTGTAGTTATAACATATATAATTTATATTTCTTGAGGCCACAAATGGACTTGGGTTAGCATAAAAAGCAAAAAAATCGAACCCTAGTCATTCTCCCCTCCCCAACTCCAAGGAGAGAGAAGGGAGATTCACTAGGGTTGATGGTTTTCACTTAAGGGAGACTTTACATTCAAAAGAGGGGTTGAAACTCACAAGATCCAATCCCACACAAGGCAAGATTGGATTCTAAATGAGTTTCAAGGGTTAAGACAGCAAGGCTACCCTCTTTTGTAAAGAATGTAGATAGAATGATTAAGCTAGGAATACATAGAAAGTGAGAAAGATTCGCTTATAAACTAAGATAGGGATATAGGATGAAGCTGCGGACCTGGAATTAGCAGTAAAATGTCGGGACGGTGCTGTTCTGTAAATTTGAGCAAAAGTTGACGGGACGATGGCACCCGGCGTGCAAACGGTCCTCCGAAAAATCCGCGAAACGAAGGGGGATCTGTTCGTCTCTGCACAAGGATTCCAGATCTTCAATTTCAGCCGCGTACCTGCAACCTACACACAGAAAAACGAAGATTATTGGGGGGTTAGGGATTAGGGGTTTGCCCTTAGGTCAAACCCCGGTTTTGGAATTAACCAAGAAATGAGAAATGCTGTAAATGTAAATGACTGTAATGTAAAACAAGTACTAGTACCTTGTTGTAAGGATGTTTGTATCCTTATATGCGAAGGTATAGATGTTGTTGTTTGTTGTATGTTGTATGTTGTAGCATGTGATCTCCTCTTCAATGGTTGAATCCTTTTCTTGAATGCAACACTTAGCCTTGAATGGAGACTTAGAATGATCAATTGCTTGAAGGAATGTTTGAATGCTTGAATGCTTGAATGCTTGAATGTTTGAGTATCGTTTCCACCTTTTTCGCCTCTCCTAAATGAGAGAGGAAAATGTAGTTTATATACTTGCCAATTAGGGTTGATAGACTGATTTTCCCGACCTTAGGTCGACCAGGAAATGTTATTTTCCAATTTGCAAACAAAAAGACCCGAAGTCCCATAGGAGACCGGGCCCAAAATAGGGCCAGGGACCAGGGCACTGGGCGCCATGGTCCTGGGGGACCAGGGCGCTGGGCGCCCTGGTCCCACCTCCTGGGACAGCAGGGTGCAAGGAGGGATCAGGCAGGGTGCTGGAAAAATGCAGTTTTTGATGTCATAAACAGGTTTCGGGGTCTCCATTCAGGTTCCGTGTTGCATCGCCATCGTGAAGACCAAAATGCAGTCGAAATTGCAAGTGTCGCAATTTTAGGACGCTACATTTAGCCCCCACTTTAGCGGGAGTATAAGCGTACGCTCATACTTCCGGTAAAGTACAAGGAAACAACATTGAAAAACTTTCACCACGTCAAGGAGGCAAGATACACCAAGCCCCCAGTGGACTAAGGATCTTACAACTTCGATTGACAAAGTAAAAGGGAAGATCACGAGGGAGAACCATGACTATCAGTAGTAAGGTTCCCTCACTATGAGTCATGCAAGAAAGATATCAAAAATTTTCGAGGCAAAGCTAAATTTGTCAAGAAATTTTTAAGTATCTTGAAAAGATATGAACGGGATGTATGCCCCCCATACGTTAAAGCGATCGCACACGCCTCACCAGGGGTGATTGCTTTAAGGTAGTGATACATATAAGAAATGAGAAAGGAGCACGTTATCACAAGGATTTAGCCCCCAAGTGTGAGATAAGCCCAAGGATAATAGATACAAAACACAAAGCACAAGGTGACTTCGCTTTCCTCGGGGTCAGTATGCTGTATGATAATTCATGTATATCATATGTATGTGTGCATAATTGTTCTTCATTCCCCAATCAAGGAAGGTCACCTAGAAGAAGGGAACACATGTGTCTTTTGAGTCAACATGAGAGAGACCAAAAGAGATCTCAATGCTTTGCATCGTCCTCAAGTAGACAACACTAAGGACAACGAATAGAAGAATGAGAATAACACATAGAAGAAGTGACAAAAGAGAGGAGGAGAGAGTCTGCTATGCTAATGAAACTAGTCTAGCATGTCATCTACCTCCCGATCTTGCTGATCAACGTTTCGGGAAGGCAGGGAACATGCTAGAGGAGGAACATTCAACACAGCAGATGGAGCTATCACAAGATCCAAACAAGGGCTATGTTCATGTTCCAAGCCACGTTGTTCTTGTCTAGGAGCTAGGATAAGTGCTTTAGCAAATTCATTAGATAAATGGTTATCAATATCAACAAGTTCATATTCACTATTAGAAGCAAGAGAAGTAACATTTTCATCTATATCATCATCAAGATTTATAAAAATAGGGTCTTTAACTCGTACAGGATCAAGACCATCATGCATCTTATGTTTAGAAGATTTCGGCTCAATCGTCGGCTGAGGAGAAAATGGAATAATGCTTGCTGAAGGTGTTTTTGGGGATTGCAAAGTTTGAGCTCTAAGACGACGCTTTCGTCGGCGTTCACGTGCAGAACGATTTCGTCTAGTCTGAGTAGGAAGTTGAGAAGATTGAGGAGGAGGAATGTTCTCATCCTTATCACTTGGGTGTTTAGGTTGTGGTCTCTTAGGCTGAACAATAGGAGAAGAGGAAGGTCTCTTCTCTCCATAAGAGGAAGGAGGAGGAACTGCTCCATATAAGGGAGGAATATTTGGTTTAGGAAGGAGACCAAGTCCATCATGACGAGGAGGGATAGGTCTACTTTTGGGAAGTTTATTAGATATAGGCATAGTCACATCCATAGGGATGGGTTGGGAATCTTCTTGAGGAAAGACATTAGTTTTATCTTTCAAAGGAAGAACTTCCTTCTCAAGAATGATAGGAATGTCAAGTTTGGGTGTTCTAGGTTCACTTAGAGATAGGATCATATCTTTTTTCCACTTTTGATAAGATTTGAAAAGATGATCACTTCGTGGAGGAAGGGGTTTGAATTGTTTAGGCCAAAAATAATCAAGAGGAACGCTAGAAGTTCTTTCGGCTGGTTTAAAGAGACTATGATTGACAGTAACAACTTCACCATTATGGGGAAATTTCAAACACTTGTGAATAGGAGAAGCAATAGCTTTCATGGAAGATAGCCAAGGATAGCCTAGCTTCACACGAAATTGTTCGGATGATGGAATAATAGCAAAGTCCACATCAAGGGATTTGTTATGGACCTCAATAGGTAATGTAATAGAACCAATTGCAGGAGAAGAAAATGCATCAAATAGTTTCACAACCACATTTGTTTCGTCATAGATCACTTGATTCAATTGCAAAGTAAAAAGAAATTCTTCAGTAATGACATTAACCATACAAGAAGGATCAATAAGCACTCCACGGCAAGGTGTATTTTTGACTTTTGCAACTATGTATAAAGGACCATCAGGTGCCCTGATAGTTTCGCTAGAATCAAAGGTGATGGAAGGTTCTTTAGGGATTTTCTGCTGCTCGACAAAGTTAATCACATTCGGAGTCATGGACACAAGATCATCAGGTGAGACAGAGGAATCAGTAGAATCAATCGCATTAGAGGTATGAGAAGGTAATGGATCAGTAAAAATCTGAAGATTTTGGTTAGGAGGAGCTACAGATGTGTTGCCTTTCTCATTCACTCCAGAAACAGAAATAGTATTATTATCAATCGAATCTTGAATTTTACCCTTTAAAGCAAAACATTTTTCAGTATCATGCCCAGGTTGACGATGAAATTGACAAAAAGATTTGTTATCAAAATAGGGTGAATTAATCTTTGCAGGATCTATTTGCCTTATGGGAGGAAGAGTAAGCACATTTTGTTCCAATAACTTATTCATAATACTATGCAATGATTCATTCAAAGGAGTAAACTTTCTTTCTTTCTTGAAAAACTTAGAAATAGGAAGCACACCTGATGCTGCATTCACATTGTTGTTGATGATGTTTTCTTTGAATTTAATGGACTCTCTGTTCGGTTTAAACTTCCCAAATGGTTGTTGACTACTATCACCCTTATCACTCGGAGCCATAGGATGTGATTGTTCCATTTGACTCACAGTCAGTTGATAATTGTGAAGAGTTGCACACAACTGTTGGAAAGAAGTAAACTCAGAAAACAGGAGTTTGTCTTGAATATCTTTTTGTAAATTAGAAATAAAGATTCTTTGAATATCATTGTCACGCACTGGAAAAGAAATTTGAGCATACAAATGCTTATATCTACCAATGAAATCAGTCACTTTTTCTTTAACACCTTGTTTACAATGCATTAAATAAATCAAAGTAACTTTAGGACTTATATTGTTTTGAAATTGTTGGATGAAAGCATTTGCAAGTTGTTCGAAAGAAGTAATAGAATAGAAAGGCAACGAGCAATACCATTGTAGGGCTTTATCTCTTAATGTTCTAGTAAACAGTTTTGCAAGCAACCTTTGGTCATAAGCAAAATCAGTACATATTGTTTGAAAGGTCTTAACATGTGTTAGAGGATCACCCTTACCATTATAAAGCTCCAAATGCGGAATTTCAACATGTTTAGGGGGAATAGCTCGGACAATGTCAAGAGAAAGTGGGCTCGCAACATCAAATGTGGGCACACTAAACTTAGATTGATTCATAGAGGCAATTTGTTGCTGTAAAGAAGAGACAGTTTGTGCAAGATTGTTAATGGTCGCTTTAGTTGAAGAGTTCATATTAGACGTGTTAGATTGTGATGGAGGTGTTATGTTATTGAAAGAAGGTAGAGAGTAAGGTGGTGGGACACTATGATAGTTAGTCATAGGAGATGATTGGACAGGAGGAACACTACAAGGAGGAATGGAAAACGAATTGCCCCCTTGTGTCATGTTCATTTGTGGTGATATAATAGGAACACTTATTGAAGTAATGAATGAAGAAGTCGGATTGAATGAAGGAAGAGGGTTGATTGAAGAAGAGGGATTGCCCCCATGACTAGTGATCATAGGAGGAATGTCTTGTATTGAAGTAGTCATTATGTTTGATGTAAAAGTAGGTATACTAGCAATAGAAGTCATCAAAGGAATAGAATGATTAACTTGAGTAGGAGGTTGTGTATAACCTAAGGTTTCGGCACAACTTTTCATAGGCATCACATTCGAATCCACAATGTGTGCAATACCACGCAAAATATTTATTCCATTCTTATCACTTTGAACCATACGTTTTAGACCCTCAATTAAAGGAAGAGCTTGACTATCGGGGTATTCTTGAGACATCCATTGTCGAAAATCATCAAATCGGTTATCCAATTTTGAAAGTTGTTCTACAAAATCCTCATGGAGAGCTTCTTCATCATTAAGAGGATTAGAGAAATTACCCATGTCCTCATTAAAAAGGCCATTCAAATTAGGTTCCATCTCCTCAGTAATTAAACCTTGGAAGGACTTAATTCTAAGGCTTCGTCTAAGGGGAATAGTGTAAGTAGGACTTATTGTTGTAAAACTCATGCACTAAAGAAAGAGAGAAGATTTTGAATTTTAGAGGTAGCAAATTTCAGTAAAATCAGCCAATCTTCTAGATTTAAGCTGTTAAATACAATCAGGACAATCTCCCGAAATTTCGGAAAAAATGTCCGGGACCGTGGCGCTCGGGGTGCACACGGTCCTCGCAACTTTTTTCGAAATTTGCAGGGATGAAAGTTATGATGATTTTACAGCTAACTTGAAAAAATTGAGTGATTTTACGATCTGTAGATAGGCCAAATTAAAGTTGCAATCTCAAAATTGAACCCTACCCAGATTGTCGAAAAATGCAAAATTTGAATTTTGAAAAAGAGAGGGAAACTGAAATTTTGAATTTTATGATTTTAGAGGGAATACTAAAAGCAATGCAGGCTTTGAAATTTAAAAGTTGACTTGATTTCATGCAAAATTCGATTTTGAAAGTGGAAATCAAAGTTGTTGTAATTAAGCACTTAATTTCAAAAGTCACAAATTGCAAGAATTTGAATAAAGCACTGAAATTTCGAATGAATGATAACACACTTTTCAGATTTAGGACTGTAAGAAACACAATTTTGACACAAATTTCAATTTCAACAATTTTTTTATGATTAGAAGCCTCAATCCAAGCAATCGCTAGACCAACTTTGACTGTAATTTTGAAAGTGTTAGAATTGATGAAATCAGCCAAAATTCTGGATTTTAGCAGAAAAATACAGTAAGATCTAGCTCCTGAAATTTCGGAAAAAATGTCGGGGACGATGGCGCTCGGAGTGCACACGGTCCTCGCAACTTTTTTCCAAATTTTCAGGGATGAAAGATATTATGATTTTATTGCGGAATCCAAAGTTACAGCTGATTTGGAGATGTTTTGATCAGTGAAATTGTCGGACAAAGGTTGAATCAAGAGGGTTCCAAAAATTAGGGTTTTGACATTTAACCACTTAATTTTCAGAATTAAAGCACAAATATGAATTGATAAGTTGTAATAGAAGGGCAGATCTGAAACAAGCATTAACAATTAAACATTTCACAAGTTTAATTACTTAAAAAGAAAATTTAGGGTTTTATTGCAATTAACCTCTAAAATTTTGCAAAAGATCAAACATGGAAATGTAATTAGGAAAGCAAAATTTTCAGATCTAACCATGAATAATCAGAAAGGATGTTCACGTCGGGTTCACCAAAATGTAAAGCGGAAAAATTGAACCCTAGTCGTTCTCCCCTCTCCAACTCCAAGGAGAGAGAAGGGAGATTCACTAGGGTTGATGGTTTTCACTTAGGGGAGACTTTACATTCAAAAGAGGGGTTGAAACCCACAAGATCCAATCCCACACAAGGCAAGATTGGATTCTAAATGAGTTTCAAGGGTTAAGACAGCAAGGCTACCCTCTTTTGTAAAGAATGTAGATAGAATGATTAAGCTAGGAATACATAGAAAGTGAGAAAGATTCGCTTATAAACTGAGATAGGGATATAGGATGAAGCTGCGGACCTGGAATTAGCAGTAAAATGTCGGGACGGTGCTGTTCTGCAAATTTGAGCAAAAGTTGACGGGACGATGGCGCCCGGCGTGCACACGGTCCTCCGAAAAATCCGCGAAACGAAGGGGGATCTGTTCGTCTCTGCACAAGGATTCCAGATCTTCAATTTCAGCTGTGTACCTGCAACCTACACACAGAAAAGCAAAGATGATTGGGGAGTTAGGGATTAGGGGTTTGCCCTTAGGTCAAACCCCGGTTTTGGAATTAACCAAGAAATGAGAAATGCTGTAAATGTAAATGACTGTAATGTAAAACAAGTACTAGTACCTTGTTGTAAGGATGTTTGTATCCTTATATGCGAAGGTATAGATGTTGTTGTTTGTTGTATGTTGTATGTTGTAGCATGTGATCTCCTCTTCAATGGTTGAATCCTTGTCTTGAATGCAACACTTAGCCTTGAATGGAAACTTAGAATGATCAATTGCTTGAAGGAATGTTTGAATTCTTGAATGCTTGAATGCTTGAATGTTTGAGTATCGTTTCCACCTTTTTCGCCTCTCCTAAATGAGAGAGGAAAATGTAGTTTATATACTTGCCAATTAGGGTTGATAGACTGATTTTCCCGACCTTAGGCTGATCAGGAAATGTTATTTTCCAATTTGCAAACAAAAAGACCCGAAGTCCCATGGGAGACCGGGCCCAAAATAGGGCCAGGGACCAAGGCACTGGGCGCCATGGTCCTGGGGGACCAGGGCGCTGGGTGCCCTAGCCCTGAAGGACCAGGGCGCTGGGCGCCCTAGTCCCACCTCCCGGGACAGCAGGGTGCAAGGAGGGATCAGGCAGGGTGCTGGAAAAATACAGTTTTTGATGTCATAAACAGGTTTCGGGGTCTCCATTCAGGTTCCGTGTTGCATCGCCATCATGAAGACCCAAATGCAGTCGAAATTACAAGTGTCGCAATTTTAGGACGCTACACTTCTATGGCTAGATCCATTGTAGTTATAACATATATAATTTATATTTCTTGAGGCCACAAATGGACTTGGGTTAGCATAACCGGGAGTGGGCTTATGCAAGTTTGTACATTCTGATGTTCTATGCTCAAATGCATTACATCTTGTACAAACTGAATTGCTATCCCTAGGAAGAAAAGTTTTTCTCTTCCTAGACATCTTTTTGCATTCCTCTGCCCTATGGCCATATACTTTACCAGCAAAATAGTAACTATTGAATGGAGACATATTACTTACAAATTCATTTTGCCAAACATGAGGTGATTTGACTGGTTTGGCTTCTCCACTTCTACTTCTCCGGGGTGTTGCATCTCTTTGTCTTCCATCGGTGGGGAATCTCTTAGGCTGTTTTCTTGCATTCTTGTTTCCGGTGAGCTCATCTTCTCTCAACTTTCCCTTTCCTTTAGGATCTGCATTGTTTCTTCTTGTTGCACAGATCTTCATTTTTAGCCTCAAGTCCTCACCGGTTGTAGCTAGGTCAACCTTCTTTCTTGGTGCACTTCGTACTGTGAAGGTATGACCCTTGTCATCTCCATTAGAGGAGACAAACTGAATTTAATTGTGAGAAACATCCTCACTTGTGGAGCATTCACCGACAACACATCCTAATCCTCCGGTATCCTTAGTGTGCTTTTGTTTACTCAAAATTTTGTCCAAGGCCTTAGTGCTGTCGTTATATCGTTTCCTTACCTTGAGCTCATTTTGACACTTCTCAAGGTCTTTCCTGATGCTCTCCATTTCTCCTTTTAGTTCCTGACATTCTTTGTCATTTGTCTCCAGTTCTTGCTAGAGATCCTCACATCTTCTCTCCTTAGCATCAAAGGCTGATTTCAACTCACCAGTC
The DNA here is from genome assembly GCF_030272615.1 of Cryptomeria japonica. NCBI lineage: Eukaryota > Viridiplantae > Streptophyta > Pinopsida > Cupressales > Cupressaceae > Cryptomeria > Cryptomeria japonica. The sequence goes on along the minus strand of NC_081407.1, from coordinate 52,078,895 downwards.
AATCCTTTTGCCTCTTCTAGTTGAGATGTCAATATGCGGATATTATTATTTGATTCTTCAAGGCATATTCTCAACCAGTTGCATTCTTCATGAACTGAATCTTGTACCTTTTAAATTTCTTTCTAACATTTTGCAGCTCTTCTAGTGCACTTACTAGTTCACATTTAAGATCAACTTTGGCTTCGCCTTCATCATCACTCCCAAACACATCTTTGCGGTAAGAGTGATCTGCATGACTACTCTCTGATGTTTACCTCTCATCTTCTAATTCTTGAGCCATAAAGAGGTGAGTTTCCTGTTCATCATTTCTACTACTACTAACAGATTTACCTTCATCATCTGCAGACACACGTGCTTCATTACTTTTCTTGTTTCCACAAACCAGTTCTGCAGTGCAAAGTTCATTGCCATAAATTTTCTTCAATCTATCCCATAGGCTTTTAGTAGATTTGCATCTGTCCACTTGTGATGAGACTTCACCAGATAGCCCATTTAGTATGGCCTCCATAGCTTCATCGTTACATTTGTTTCTCCTTTCTTCTTCAAGACCAGTGGGAGGACTGACATTACCAGGACATCCATTTACTACTGACATCCATACATCAAACCCTAGGGAGGAGAAGTAGACTTCAATTCTGCGACTCCATATGGAGTAATTTTATCCATCAAATACCGGAGCTAGATTGACACTAAACAGAACATTGTGTCCTAATACTAGAATCTATCCAAGGTGGAGAAAGATCGTCTGACTCGGAACCTATGCTTAGATACCAATTGTTAGACACAATGTACCACTGAGAGGGGGGTGAATCAGTGGTTTACAAACTTTTCCCTTTGTCTACCCTATTTGTGAATATTGGTTATTATCCTATTACCTAGTGGGTCTACTGGTAAGATAAATTAAGAGAATGCAATGCAAGCCTACACAAGGGCACATCCCATAACACCAGTATATACGAGGAAAACCCAAGATGGGGAAAACCTCGGTAAGAAATGGTGTTGGAGTCTACTGCTACAATCCAGCCTCACCTTTGTCTCTTTGTCCACTTGGTTGTATGTTGGTATTCTCCTTGTTTACCAATTTGCATTTTTCTGCCTTCATACCGGTAGTGTGCATTATATCTTTATGCCAACTATCTCCATCCATTATGCATCTGTGGCAACACCACTTTCCATCTGCATACCGGTAACTCCATTTGTACAACTGTAGAGCCTCATTTTCTTTTGACTGGTTCTCCTCTCAACCAGTTTGCTAAGAAGGAAAAATCACTATCTTAATTCTTCCTTCTCTACCTTGGTAGCACAACATGTATTCTCATGTTGAACTGGTGCACATCTCTGAACATATCCTATGGAGGCTTCCTCATCTTCTACATTAATCATCCGGTCTATGCACCCAATTACTTGCCTTTGCTTGCTCTGTCTTATCCTGGAGAGTCATAATGCATTTCTTGTATGTTAGGAGATAGGCCAAGTAATTACCACTTATTGGTAGAAGTGAATCCTTGTCTGCTACAGGCCAATGACATAAGAAAATCAGTTATCAACATATTGTGCACATCAGCTTCCATTGTTGCACTAATATGACCTCCTTGTGTGAGTAGCTACATCTCCTACACATAATCCGATAGACATCCCCTTTGTCTACTTTACTAACTTGCAGCAGTCCAAACATTGTCGATCATGTCACCATCCTATGATGACCTAGTCTTCTGGTGGGAGTCTTGTAGTTTAACCTCCAACTCTTACTGGTAGACTGCGCATGCTTCACCTCTAGTGTTGATGTGATTCTTGTAACATTTCGGTTGGCAGCCACTCAAAGCCAACACATTACTTACTGGTCATCATACCATACCGGTCTCCAATGCATGTCTACAACACATACCAACACTGACTTGTGTACCAGTAACCTGCAATACTTGGCTGACATCATTGTCACCAATACACTTCAATCTCCCACACCGGTTGTATCCTTCTATACCGGTTGACATCAATGACAACACAATGCCAACAAGACAGATAGAACAATGGTAAAAGAACTCTTGATCTTAATCAAAACTCCTCTTTGGCATTAGTAGATGCTATTCTTCAGCTATTGCAATCATTTGTAATCATTTGTAGGACAATGAGTCCTTCAGGTTTTAGCCCTCTTTTGTATTTGAGCACTGAGCTCTAGGCAGTGAGCCTGAATGCAAGTGCATTCCTATTTTTGTAATATTATAATACTTCGAATAAAAGTATAATAATATTGTGGGTTCGAATCCCACCGTGGTTTTTCACTTTCCATGTTTCTATGTAAAAATTCTAGTGTTATGGTTTTGTGGTTGATTGGTTTATGTTTCTACACTTTACTTTCATTCTTATGCACCAGTGGTTTAAGAATTAGTTTAATAAATTTGTGAATTGCAGAATACTGATTCACGCCCCCTCTCAGTGTTCATTGATTCCTACAATTGGTATCAGAGCCTAGTTCCTCGGAAGAAGCCTACTAGCTTGAAGAAGATCCGAAAGATTGAATTAATGGACTCTGATTTGCAGAAACAACTTACTGTGGCAATTGAAGATCGTGATGCAGTGATGAAAGAGAAAAGTATCCTCAGGAGAAGTCAAGATGCTTCTTAAAATTTCATTGAATCTTTGAAGGAACAAGTGAACACATCAAGAGAGAAGAAAAAGGAACTGATGGATAAATGCAAGGAGAAAGAAGAACAAAGCTTTGAGAATCAAGCCCTACAAGACAACATAGAAGAATATGAGAAGCTAGCTAGAGATAATGAAGTGCCAAAGAATGAAATGAAATCCATTGTAATGAAGTTGACAAAGGAGATTGAAGACAAAAAGAAGAATGAGAATAATTTGACTCGATCATTGAAGGATAGATTTGAAGAATGTTGCAAGTTTAACTATGAGAATGATCAGTTGAGACTTGAATTGGTGCGATCCAAGAATGATGGGCAAGAACTTGAAAGGTAGATCATAATTCTGAGTGATGAAGTTTCCATTGCTAATGAGTACAAAGAAAAAATTAAAACTAGTTCAACCAGGTTAGATGAGATTGCTAGAAAGTTAGAGAAGTGGAAAAGACATGCGAGGACTTGGATATGAGAAAGGAGAATCCTCTGGTTCTCGACAAAGAAATCATTAGAAGAACAAAAAATCTTCGGTAAGACACCCTAATGCATATAAATTGAATGGTAAATGCTTTATTTATAATAAATTCAGTGAAATGGCAAGACAATGCAGAAATAGGATGATGAATAATGGTCCTACCTTTACCGGTCAATGTTTCAAATTGAACAACTTTAGTCATAAGTCAAACATGTGCAAAGCATTGATGAATAATTTATAAAATAAGAGATGGTATGTGTGTGGAATGTTTGGACACATTTATAACCAATGTAGGATGAGACTAAATTAGATGAACTTGAGGCCTATGCAAGGAAATGTTATTTGCTATGCATGCAACAAATCTGGTCACATTGCAAAATATTGCAGAAGTAAGGATGTGAACAATAATGCTCCGGTAGGAAAGAACAAATCAAATGAAAAGGGCAAAGCGACCATTGAAGAGGTAAGAGAGCAGCATAAGAAGATTTGGGTTAAGAAGAAAGATTCAAATGTTCAGAATGGCTCCACAACTGATTCCGGTGTTGGAACCTCATGTGGTTACTAGGGCATTTGACCTTAGGGGGAAGCTTCTTATGCAGATCCTTAAAACTCCCTTTCGGAGATCTGTAATTGGCTGAGGAAGGTTTTAGAAGATTGAGACTAGTTGTGCAGTTGATATCTGAAAGATTTCATGGTGATCTGAGAATCTGGTGATGAATTCTTGAAGAAATGGGGTATCCGAAAAACCTTTAGGGTTGTGCATTTATTACAACTTAAAGTTAGGTTTTTAGAGGATAAAAAAGTATTCTATCAATCATTCTTCACATTGCAAATGAAGAGAAAGAGTAGGAGAGCGAGGCGAACGAGATTAAATAGCGAAAATAGAGCTTGAAGTGATCCAATAGTGATTCATAGCATCTAGTTGAAATTGAAAAGGTATTTATCCATGTTCGAGCTATCTGTTTATAAACCTATTTCGAAATGGCATCATCGTGATCTAGTGTAGAAACTTCATTGATAGTAGAAATCACTGAAAGGGCAAGGCCAGTATTCAAGAAACATCCGTTCAAATCTGTCGAAGATGATCCGGAAGGAGCATTTTCTTCTGTGTCGTATGACGTGTTGCATAATGAGGATATTAGGGCATACATTCACTGCAATATCGAAGAGCTTGGTAATGCAGACATGCTATCACTATACACCAAGTATATGATGGATGGGATGGGAAAACTGAAGCCCAAATTTTAAATCATTGCAAGACAAGGGTTTCATCCAGTTTTGTTCACTTTCCTGTTTTCGATGAACCCGAATGGGTCAGGCATGTCTTGATCCGAATCCATGATGAGTTTATATGGGTAGATAGACCTCAAAACATTACAAGCAATCCATTCAAGCGGTAACCTATTTAAATGCAACCGGTGAGATCCTTGGTTTGAGACATGTCAAGAACACAACAGTGACAGAGGTTACCGGATCCCAACATGATAACCGATCGATGACAATAAGTGATATTATTGAACATGATGCGAGATTTGTATCAATGGTGATAGGATATAAGGTGTACTAGTCCACCAGACAAAATTTAGTATCTGGTACAACAATATATGCAGGGTATCAGATACTGAAGGAGGACAAGAGATATGATCTGTCTGGAGTACTTCTTAGTGAATTAATGAGAAATCTAAAGAAGACTAAGCAAGATAAGAAACATGTTTTCAAGTTTGGTTTCTTGATTATTTGTTTGACACTTTAATTTTTGAATTAAATTCCCGATATAGGAAAAGTACTGTGGGGTTATGATAAATCGGTGGTAGTACAAATTAAAGAAGGTTTGCAAGGATTGGGTGACATGGTAGTACAAAAATCTTCTTTTTGGGGTTATTTCAAATCATTTCTGGCTATGACGCACAGAAGAGAAAGAATTCCAAAGGACATTGTTGAAAAATATGAGGATGCAACATGGAGGCAACAGAACTAAGAACTGTATGGATCATGCCCATGGGGCATGAAGTGGATGGAAACACACTTGATGCATGTTCTTAACACATGTTGAGTAAACCCATAGATGAGAAAGAAGAGAGGCTCAATACTTATAAGGAGAAAGATCTAGACCTACACAAGAAATTCACTAAGCCTCCAAGGAAGAGGAAGGTCAGAAAAGAAGTTGAAGAGCTTGCAAAACAAATGGGAGTAATCAAAGAAGCCATTCAAAGGGCTAGGGGACAAAACATTTTGAAGGACATGGTAAAGCCTAATAAAACAAAACCGGTCTCCACACCTCCCAAGCAAACAAAACCAAGGCAAACCCAGTCTACACCTACCTCCGATGCAAAGAAGCCTATTCCTGTACCTGTTGTGCGAATTGTACACCCATCCCCGTCTTGGATAGGGACCCCCCAGTTTGTGCCTTTCTGTCCTTACGGAAGAGGAAGGGGATATGAAGGGTCAACTGCCACTAAACCCAAATTCGGCCTCTAAGGCCATATTGTGAACTTAAAACTCCCCAATTCTCGCAAAGTCGCCTAAATGTGAAGAAAGAGTTAAAGCCTGCAATGATGTTGAAATGCCGATTTTCGCCAAGGGATACAAAAGAGATAAAGAATGCAAAGTGTCAAAAAAATGACAAAACTCCTTCAAATCCTAAAATTCGCACTAAGGGGGGAAATTACATGAGTTTCTAAAAATTGGCAAAATGGGTGAAATCCCTGAAATTCGCCAGTATTGGATAAAATACAAGAGCTAAAACTTGACAAACTCCTCCCATTCACCAGAAATCGCACAATGAGGGACAAGTGAGTTGAAAAGTTTTTAAAATTTGCAAAACCCCCTCAAAATGCCGAAAATTGCATTTTAGAGGGTAAAAGTGCGAAAGGGAAAGAAGTTTGCAAAAGTGCCCAAAATCCCGAAGTTTGCAAAAGTGACCAAAATCTCGAAATTCACCATAAAGTGGTGAAAATGTCAAAGTTTTTAAAACTTTCAAAAGTGCCCAAAATCCCGAAATTCACCATAAAGGGGTGGAAATGTCAAAGTTTTTAAAACTTTCAAAAGTGCCCAAAATCTCGAAATTCACCATAAAGGGGTGAAAATGTCAAAGTTTTCAAAACTTTCAAAAGTGCCCAAAATCCCGAAATTCACCATAAAGGGGTGAAAATGTCAAAGTTTTTAAAACTTTCAAAAATGTCCAAAATCCCGAAATTCGCCATAAAGGGGCGAAAATGTTAAAGCTTTAAAAACCTTGCAATTGCTCTCAAACCCCCCGAAAATGTGAAAATAAAATAGTAAGGCTTTAAATTAAAGTTTGTGGAAGTGCCATTTATGCCGAATTTCAAAAACGTCAAAGTATGAACTTTTTAAAAAACTTTCGAACACCCCTCTTGCCCGAAATTGCCGGGAACAACTAAATTCGTGGAAGGAGTAAAAGCGTTAAAACTTGGAAAATTTTCAAATGACCCTCTAGGCATTAAATTTAATGTTTGTTAAATTAATTTTAATTTTTCAAATTAATTTATTAAAATGGGATTAATAGTTTGTAGGTCGCAGGACGCCATCGCAGAGAACCGGGCGAAGGCCTGAAAATGCAAATCAAAGAGGGATCGCAACCAAGGCCAAGCGCTGGAAGCTGGAGGAGAAAGATGCAGTGCAAGATCAAAGTGATGAAGCATTGGGAAGCATGCCACCCGGGAACAAGTTAAAGTTCACCACCAAAGACCGAAGAACACTCCCAATGCAACAATCATGCATTCTCAGGAAAAGTACATAGCTAGATTTAACTCCAGAAGTTCACTGTTTTATTATAAAACTGCTTGTGGGTCCCGCACAACATATTTTTGTGGACAGTTATGTCCAATTGCCAAATTGACCGAATTAAAGCCAAATAGTGGCAGGTAGTTGGAATTGTGGTTGGTTGGATAACTGAGAATTGATTGGGCATGGGTTAAGGCTGTCAGCTTTTGGATGGCAGGCAACAACCCTTGGATGCAGTCAATCCTAGCCTCTGATTCAATATTGTAAAAGCTATAAAAGGCAGAGGCCTTTCTTTTGTAAAGAGTTAGATGGTTAGATAGTTAGACAGTTAGAGAGAATTTTGTAGTTGGATTTTAGACTTAGAATAGGTTAGATTTTAAGCAGTAGCATAGAGATGTTGCAAAAATTGTTGTAATAGGCAGCTGAAATCAATATATAAACATTGATTTGGTGTTTATTGTCTTGTTTTCATCCTGTTTGCATGGTTTCTTTCAGCATTTTAGATAGATCTTTCTGTTTTGGGTGTGTAGGTATTTGATAGATTCAGGCTCATACCATTGAGGATATACTGATTGTGTATCCTTTTGTATGGTTAACCTGAGCCTTTAATTGTGCTTAGTTCAATTGTAGGTGTTCGTCTGAGTTGTGCCAAAATTGGGTGCTTAGTCGTGCGTATCTAGTCTGAAATCTTCTGTAATGTCCCCTACTTGCTTTAGGATAGTTTTAACCGTAATTAATCGATTTCCAATATATTTGTAACTTAACTAAATCGATTAATAGACAAAACTATCTTAACATGAATCCAACCTAGGATGTTCTACCTTTTCTTTAGTCTATCAAGTACTAGCTATCTTACCATACTAAATAATTAATCCTATTTTTGATTTATAAATCATTTATGCATTAATTAATTTAATTAATAAATACTTATTGTTATCAATTAATTAATAAATACTTTGTTTTTGTGATTTAATAAATATTTATTAATTTACTAATTAATAATTACTTTTTATTATATTAATATTAACTATAAATATTATATTAATATTTATTATTATCCATCTTTATGTTATCCCTCATTGATCATTCTAATTATATAGATATATAAATAAGTAAATACAGTAATGTGGCACACAGATCTGACACATAACAGATCTGGTCTGCCATTCTTATGTTCTTATACATTGGCTTTACATATATTTCACTCTTATGCTAATATTATGTAATTTGCCTATCTGAGAATTTCCTTTATAAGTCTGCTGAAGATCAGTCTAAAAGAATAATTTCTGAGTTATATTCCCACCTAATATCATTAACACTATATAATAATTATAATTACAGCTTTCTTATTATTATTATTAAAACTATATTATTATTATTATTAAGTTTATTAAATTCTACATAATGATGATATCGGGTTCCATATATTATGAATATATATATTAAGCACATTCTCGTGCATACCACAAAGAACAAAGATGCTACTGCCTGTAACTAAATAACAGTTCTGTTCTGATCCCCTCCATTCCTATCCCTTGCAAATCTGTTAACCTCCATTAAATTTCTTGTAATGCTGATCAGGTGCATCTCTTAATTTGGAACAGTCATATCCTTTCATTAATCAGGCCTCTTAATTATTTGTCTAATCGTGGCTCTTCATTAACCGATGATTAATGGTTAAGAGTTTGACCGGTAATAATTATGGACTTCGGATTTATTAATCCTCAATTGGTTCATCTCTAAACTATGATAAGGAGAGTAGGTAAATTGCAAGTCATAATCTTTGCTGATCGGTCTTTCTAAAGTGGCACATTTATCTCATCATCCAAATATGTTAGGTTCCTCAATTACTTAATATTGTTTCCTCAATGTCTATTCCTAATAGTTATATTGGCATCAAATAATACTACAGGCTTACTAAAATCTGTAATGGAACACACTTGTCTTTGGAAATATGGCTTTCCTCTATAGCCAATCGACTTGCTAAATATTGATATCTTATAGAACATCAAACTAGGTCTCTTCGATAATACGGATTTCCTCTAAACTTTGCACTACATAATTAACTCATATGAATACTCCACCCACTTTGACGTGTCCTTCACATTCGTTCCTTGATTATTGTCCACTTCCACCTTGTCATATTATCACACTGCTTCTAATACCCTAATCCGTTATTCATTTAATAATCTTGGACATTCTTGGGTATGATATTGTATTAAAATAATATTTAATATTGATATGATTAATATTATTTTTATATTAATGAATGATTAATAATACTATTAACATCAATAATTAATTACATAATAAATGATAATTTATTATTATGATGAAGAATCACAAAATCTATTATTAATTACATCACCAGCATGTGGGGTTATGACAACCCTCTCACTTTAGAGGAAAATCGTGATGTCTCATAAATGAGACGATTTTCCAATATTATTAAATGTTAATTAATAAATGTTTTAATTATCGTATTTATTTAATCACAATAATCCAATGTCCAAAGAGGGGTTATGATAGTCCGCCCTTCCCGAATTCGCTTGTCCTCAAGCAAATGTTTATTTTTATTTCCTCAACTAAGTCATCTACCAACATGAGTTAAACAACGCAAAGCATATACATGGGAAACACGAAGCATACACGTGGAAGGCACAGAGCATACACATGGAAAACACGAAGCATACATATATGCAAACACGGAGTATACATGTGAATACATACATTGTGAAATTTCTTTCTTGTTATGAGTAGAAACACAAATCAACACCAGCTTGATGCAAAAACATAAACACTCAATCTAGTTTGTGATCTCAGGAAGAGTATTTAAGAATTTTAAATGGAGTAAATATAATGAGTCTGATTAGCCATATCGACAAAGAGGATAGATAGCACAATGTTTGGATACTTGCCTCAAGTATTAATTAAATGGACTATGCTTAACTCCCTATTCGCCATTAATGAAAGAGAAAAGATTTAGACACAACGAGACGCCCGTAGCGCTTATCAGGCCCAAGAGCGGTACACTCCCCCTTGGCCCAATTGATGGCAGACTTTCAGTCATCCACATCGGGTTGCCTACCTGACAGAGGCCTAGTTTCTGCTGACCTCATTGCTCTATCTCTCTGCCACACTAGTGGTGAATGTGAAGTATACATCTATTATTAGTCAATTTGTTTAAGATTATACTATTATCAATGAGATAATTCCATACTCATTCCCTAGTGAGACCAAGGAGAAGTACGTGCAATAGGATGCCCATAGTGCTTATCAGGCCCAAGAGCAATACACTTCCCCTTGGCCCATCTTGTGGTAGATGTTCGGTCATCCACAGTGGGTTGCCTACTTGACAGAGGCCTAGTTCCTGCTATCGCATGGCCCTATTCCCTTGTATCTTACTGGGTTTGGGTATGCAATTTATCCATTCATCATTACTTAATAATTAATCCATGGTTTCATTATGGGACTAATCCTTGTGATCTTAAAATCACATTAATAATGCAATTCAATATTGACTTGTAATTTCAATAAATATTTGTGTATGCATTAGCCTTCTTCGTATTCACTTCCTCAGTGAGATCAAAAGGATTTAGACGCAATGAGACGCTCGTAGGACTAATCAAGCCCAAGAGTGGTTTACTCCCCCTTGGCCTCAGTAATGGCAAAGCTACAGTCACCATAGCGGGTGATGTACCTGACAGAGGCCTAACATCTGCTGACCTCATTGCTCTACCCCATTTCCTCACTAATGGTCCATATGGAATTTATGATTAATTTATTCTCAATTTAAATGATAGCTTATTTGTTATTTGTTATTTTTTTTGTCATTATAATATATATATATATATATATATATATATATATATATATTAAGTATTTTAAATGCCACATAGATATGCCTAGTTATCCACTATTCTAATTTGAATTACTCTGAAGTCATACCAATTCATTATCTATTTGGCTGATAATAATATATTTTAAATTCATCTTACGAGATGGATCCCTCGTTGCTTATCCATCATGGTATTTGCCTCTATTTATTGACTAGAATAATTCGTTGATTGAATCTTACCCTATAGGATGGCAAGATCATGGCTCTGATACCATTTGGTATGTCCCCTACTTGGTTCAGGACAGTTTTAACCGCAATTAATCGATTTCCAATATATTTATAACTTAACTAAATCGATTAATAGACAAAACTATCTTAACATGAATCCAACCTAGGATGTTCTACCTTTTCTTTAGTCTATCAAGTACTAACTATCCTACCATACTAAATAATTAATCCTATTTTTGATTTATAAATCATTTACGCATTTATTAATTTAATTAATAAATACTTATTGTTATCAATTAAATAATAAATACTTTGTTTTGGTGATTTAATAAATATTTATTAATTTACTAATTAATAATTACTTTTTATTATATTAATATTAACTATAATTATTATATTAATATTTATTATTATCCATCTTTATGTTATCCCTCATTGATCATTCTAATTATATAGATATATAAATAAGTAAATACAGTAATGTGGCACACAGATCTGACACACAACAGATCAAGTCTGCCATTGTTATGTTCTTATACATTGGCTTTACATATATTTCACTCTTATGCTAATATTATGTAATTTGCCTATCTGGGAATTTCCTTTATAAGTCTGCTGAAGATCAGTCTAAAAGAATAATTTCTGATTTATATTCCCACCTAATATCATTAACACTATATACTAATTATAATTACAGCTTTATTATTATTATTATTAAAATTATATTATTATTATTAAGTTTATTAAATTCTACATAATGATGATATCGGGCTCCATATATTATGAATATATATATATTAAGCACATTCCCGTGCATACCACAAAGAACAAAGATGCTACTGCCTGTAACTAAATAACAGTTCTATTTTGATCCCCTCCATTCCTATCCCTTGCAAATCTGTTAACCTCCATTAAATATCGTGTAATGCTGATCGGGTGCATCTCTTAATTTGGAACAGTCATACCCTTTCATTAATCAGGCCTCTTAATTATTTGTCTAATCGTGGCTCTTCATTAACCGATGATTAATGGTTAAGAGTTTAACCGGTAATAATTATGGACTTCAGATTTATTAATCCTCAATCGGTTCCTCTTTAAACTATGATAAGGAGAGTAGGTAAATCACAAGTCATAATCTTTGTTGATCAGTCTTATTAAAGTGGCACATTTATCTCATCATCCGAATATGTTAGGCTCCTCAATTAATTAATATTGATTCCTCAATGTCTATTCCTAATAGTTATATTGGCAACAAATAATACTATAGGCTCACTAAAATCTGTAACGGAACACACTTGTCTTCGGAAATATGGCTTTCCTCTATAGCCAATCGACTTGCTAAATATTGATATCTTATAGAACATCATTCTGGGTCTCTTCGATAATACGGATTTCCTCTAAACTTTGCAGTACATAATTAACTCCTATGAATACTCCACCCACTTTTAGGTGTCCTTCACATTCGTTCCTTGATTATTGTCCACTTCCACCTTGTCGTATTATCACACTGCTTCTAATACCTTAATCTGTTATTCATTTAATAATCTTGGACATTCTTGGGTATGATATTGTATTAAAATAATATTTAATATTGATATGATTAATATTTTTTTTATATTAATGAATGATTAATGTTACTATTAACATGAATAATTAATTACATAATAAATGAGAATTTATTATTATGATGAAGAATCACAAAATCTATTATTAATTACATCACCAGGATGTGGGGTTATGATAACCCTCTAACTTTAGAGGAAAATCGTGAAGTCTCATAAATGAGACGATTTTCCAATATTATTAAATATTTTAATTATCGTATTTATTTAATCACAATAGTCCAATGTCCAAAGAGGGGTATGACATCTTCCAAGTCCCTTTGAAGATTGCACTGTTCCTACAAGGTTGTGAGCTATTCTGGCCAAGCAGGGATTGGTTATGTTGAATCCGTCTACCCGCATAACAATCTTGTTAGTTTTAAGTCTCCTAAACCCTTTCCTTTTGCTCTTTATTACGTAATTCGAGAATTGCAGCTGACCAGCTTGTTGCAAATCGTAAGTCCCCTTGTGCTCCCAGCAAATCATATCCACCACTGAGTAATCCCATAGTCAAGACCTGACAATCAAAACCTTGAGGTCATCCCCTTTGATCAACAAAACCAGCATTAGGGATTTCCTTATCTCAAGAGAGGAGAGGATACTCAATGAGTACATTCTCTTATGTGTTGGTCGGATGAAGTCGCAAGTTCAACGATTTTAGACACGTCAATAGTACCTAGGCCTCAAAGGGAATATGTTGCAGCCACCACTGAAGATGTAGAGAGAAGGTCTGATGAAGCAGTGTGAGAGGTGAAGAAGACAACTACCTACGCCAGGGTAGTGAAGAAGCCTCAATCTGGTGGAGCCCACTCGGACAAGAAACAAAGAACTGAAGCTGAGCCATTCGGTATAGCCAAATCAAGCCGGAAGCCTAAGTCTAAGCTATATGAAGCTCTACAGTTTGACAAGATAGAAGGTACTTATACTATTGATCCCCCAATGACATTAAATGAAATAGTTGATGAAGTGGTAAAAGAAGGAAACTTGAAGAACATACCTGTATATTATGAGAACTATGATGATAGTGATTAGAGAACTATAGAGGAAGCAGTTGTACAATATATGAATATTTTTAGGAAATCCTTGATAGAGCTGTTATCTATGATTCCAAAGGGATTGTATGATATTTTGGATGCCAAGAGGCATACAACCATCTTAGAGGATGAAAGAATAAAAGAATATGTATTAGTTAATTTGAGTTTTGTAATTTCTAAAGCTGAAGTTGATAGATTGCTAAAGATTGCAAATGACAAATTCAGAAGCAAGAAGAGAGTTAATAAAATCATGCTCGGGAAAATAGATGAAGTGACCAAAGAGACCGCAGCAATTTTGAGACAATTTTTGAAAGAGCACAAATATGATGTAAATCCGACACAAGATGACACCCAACCGGAAGAGAAGGTACAAGACACCTCCATTCTCGAAGTGCATGCAGTTGTTCCTGATGTGCAGAAAGATTAGTCAATTGAGCAAGAAATTCCGGTAGAGCAGACCAATGTGCATGCAGCAATTGATGATGTTAATGAGCAGAATGGTGGAGTCTCTAGGGAAGCTGAACAAAATCCTTTGGTGATAGAAGTTGACTATGAAAAAACAGCTGAGGAGATTGAAGAAGCTGATGAAGAAAAGGGAGAGGTTGATGAAAGAAAGGACGAAGATGTTGTAAAAGATGCTAGTGTAGAGGTGGCAAAAAAGGAGAAAGGAGAAGAGAATGATGATCAAGGTCTGGTGACAGTGGCAAGAGACACTGTAGCAGACAAAGGAAAACAGGTTATCACTGACTCATATGATTTCACTCAAGTGCCTATAGATCTGAGTTCACTATCTCCTATCCAAGCATTGAAGCTTCAACTCTTGCTCAAGCAAAAGCAAGTGAGGACTTACTCAAGTCTCACACCACAAACAAAGAGTTGATAACGTTGGCCATGGATGTGTTAGAGAAAACTTTGCCATCATTCAAACCAGATACAATTGATACTCCTTCCAGTAAGCTTAGAAGCATGCTCAATGCAGTAGAATCTCATTTTGTGTCTTATGAGAAAGCACCAGATACAAAATTTTTGACTCAGTTTAATGCTATGAGATTGAGGATAATTTTAAAGATGATTGAGGGAGATAGGGTGAGTTTAATAATTGTTATAAAGAATATACAAGATGCATTAGATGGAGGTGGTCAAATATATATATCATGTCTAATTTTGCCTAAGTTTACTACTGACATTGACAAGAAAATAAAAGAGTGTGAAGGCTAGTTAGCTAGCATATCTCAATCCTATGCACGTCAATCAGTCCTGGCGAGAAATTTTGAATTTCAAGTTATGAGTATACTTGATATGATTAAGAGTTTAAATCAGGAAAAAAGGACATAATTTTAGGCAGAGTGGGAGAAGTAAGAAGTCTTATCACTCCACGGATAGATACATTGATCAATAGTAACCAAGATGCAATGATTGCTCCAAACAAGAGTGTTCTGGCAGATCGAAGAGGAGTAGAGATGCACACCTATCTTCTCAATTGTCTAATCAATATTTTGGAGAATTTGAAGAAGGGTTGGGATGATCACCTGCTGTTCCTAAAAACATTTTTTGTTGATATCTTCAAATTTTTGTAACTGTATATATCCCTATATATAAATTTTGGCGGATTCCTATCTTTGGCATTGTTGTCAAAGTGGGAGAGAGCAAAGTGAAAAATGGAGTATACTCTCAGGGGTAGCTCATTGATTTGTTGAGGTTGAGGTATTACAATTTTGGTTTTGTAGACAGTTTTGATAGTGTCATTTTTTCACAGTGTTGCCATCATGCCAAAGGGGCAAATTATTGGCAAGAGACACTGTTTCGATGAAGATTGATGCATGAGAAATGCTTAGGAGTTATCATTGATGGAAACTCAATTCAGAAATTATATTTGATACATGTAGATTTGATTTACCGGAAGTTGCATTATTCATTTGGCATAAGTCTGGAAGGTGGAATATAGTATCCGACAGAGTATGAGTACAGTGTACAGATCTTGATTTTGGTTCCATATCTTTGGTTGCAGTAATAGAGGGAGATGATTCGAGATTTGAGGCAGCTTATTTTGTAATCCTAGCATCCGGTGTTCATTCATGAGCGAGATTGAAGGTTCGGTAACCGATAACGCGGGAAGAACAAAGCTATTTTGATGTAACGTGTAATCCAGAATATTTGGGATGATTTTGGTGATTGGTTTCGAGTTCGAGGAGATTGGGCCGACATGTGTGAAGCTTGTTATAACCTTATTTAGGTCTGCATATGGATTTGTGTATTGATTGAGGTGACTTGTTGGTTACATGTTTCATGTTGTGTGTTATGTTGTTTTTGGAAGCTGATATGGGAATTGATTTGTTTTGTTGATGCAGATATATAAGACTGATACATTTGAGAATTTTGGGAGACGAGATGAGTGTGAGGAGTCTGTATGAGCGAATGTGCAAAGTTTGGTAAATTTTTAATCGAAGGTTTTAATGCTCTGGTATATGACAAAGCAACATAACAGAGTAGAGAGACATAACAGTGGTAGAAGAACTCTTGAGGTTAACCGGAACTGCTATTTGGAATTAGTAGATGCTATTCTTCAGTTCAGAACTTCAGACACTATGGTAATCATTTGTAATCATTTGTAGGACAGTGAGTCCTCCGAGTGTTGCCCTCTTTTGTATTTGAGTAGTGAGCCTGAATGCAAGTGCATTCCTCTTTTTGTAATATTATTATACTCTTGATCAAAGTATAATAATATTGTGGGTTCGAATCCCACCATGTTTTTCCCTTTTCGGGTTTCCACGTAAAAATTCTTGTTTTATGGTTTTGTGGTTGATTGGTTTATGTTTCTACAATTTACTTTCATTCTTATGCATCCGGTAGTTTAAGAATCAGTTTAATAAATTTGTGAATTGCAGAATATTGATTCATCTCCCCCACTCTCAGTTTTCATTGATTCCGACAAACTTTGTTTGTCATTAGGAGCTAGGGTTAATGCTTTTGAAAAATATGAAGAGAACTCTTGATTAATTTTAACATTTAGTGTCTTTAGAGAGGAAATGGTTTGGGAAGAAAGGTAGTGAGCCTTGGTACGATGTCTTCATCAGTGTTCTCTCATACAATGATTCCTTTTAGTTTATGTCAAGACTTGTGAAGGTTGAGGATTAATCAACATAGGCTCTTTTCTTCACTTATAGGGGGAGTAATAGAGGAAACCATGATAGGTTGATTGGTTTATGTTTCTGCATGTTACTTTCATTCTTATGCATCCGGTGGTTTAAGAATCAGTTTAATAAATTTGTGAATTGCATAACATTAATTCACCTCCCCCCCTCTCAGTGTTCATTGATTCTGACAAACTTTGTTTGTCATTAAGAGCTAGGGTTAATGCTTTTGAAAAATGTGAAGAGAACTCTTTATTAATTTTAACATTTAGTGTCTTCGGAGAGGAAATGGTTTGGGAAGAAAGTTGGTGAGCCTTGGTACGATGTCTTCATCAGTGTTCTCTCATACAATGATTCCTTTTAGTTTATGTCAAGACTTGTGAAGGTTGAGGATTAATCAACATAGGCTCTTTTCTTAGCTTATAGGGGGAGTAATAGAGGAAACCCCGATAGGTTGAGGTAGACTAGATGCCAAGTGATTTCCTTTGTAGGATGTAGGAGGTGGGACTGAGTCATATATAGGATGAAAAGGAGTAGGAAGAATGCTAGGCCCATTATGAGGAGGAATATGTATGGGTGTAGGGTCTCTAGGTTTACTGAAGGCCATGATCATCTCATTTTTCCACTCTTGAAAAGATAAGAAAAAGATATCATTTTGAGGATTAAGAGGTTTAGGTCTTTTATACCAAAACTAATCAAGAATTATACACGCTTTGTCATGGGTTGGTAAATGATTTAATTAACTGTTATAGTAGTGCCATTGTGAGGGAATTTCATATATTTATGACTTGTAGAAGGGATAGCTTTCGTGGAAGAGAGCCAAGATGTCCCAATATTACACAAAATTGATCTAATGTGGAGTAATAGCAAAGTTGACATCTAAGAACTTAGTACCAACCTCAATGGGAAGGGTGATAGAACTGATAGTAGGGCAAGAGAAACCATCATACACCTTAACCATAACATCAGATTTATCATATATTACTTGATGTTAGTATTGAATATAAAGACTTTCTTTAGTAATCACATTCACCATACATACTAGATCATAGAGCACCCCTCCTGAGAGTTTTTCTTTGATCTTCACAATAATATATGATGGGCCCTTAGGTGCAACAATAGTCTCACTAGGATCAAGAGTAATGCATGTATTTTGGAGGTGTAGGATTTTCCACAAGGTTTACAACATGATTTGATTCTATGCCAAGTTCATTAGGAGAAATGTCAAGAGACTCGAGCTCAACAACATTGGTAGAATGAGAAGGTAACGAATTGATAAAGATTTGGAGGTTTTGATTAGGAGGAGCTATGGATTTATTCCCTTTGTCATTCACACTAGCTACAAATATGGTATTGTTATCAATACATTATTGGATCTTATTTATCAATTGGTAACATTTCTCAGTATCATGGCCAACTTGATGGGGATATTGGCAAAAATCTTTAGGATCATGGTAAGCGGGCAATGGTTTAGAATTGTCAATTGTCTTGATGCGAGAAAGTCGCAATACATTGACATTCATAAACCTCAAAATTATACTATGCAAAGACTCTGAAAGAGGAGTTAATTCTTTTCTAAAGTATTTAGATAAAGGGGGTCATACTTGATGTCGTGGTTTCCACTTGAATGTTGATGTTGTCATTTACCTTTGTATCATCCTAAATTATACTCGCCTACAATTTGGTCCTCACTTAGGCCTCACTTTTGTGTTCTTCCTCTACGGCCAGATTAAAGAACTGATTTTGTTCACACTAAGTATCAAACACAATTTTTCGCTCTTTTTTGACTCCCCAAGAACCTAGAGCACTAATTTCTTGGACCATGGTACCCAATGCCATGGTCCTTTCAAAAAGAGCCCATCTTGGGGCCTCATAATGGTCACCTAATTTGGGTAG